>NW_025751959.1:0-13828 GCF_021184085.1 Oncorhynchus gorbuscha | reverse complement strand
AATTTTAGTATTCTAAATATCTACATGTCCTTTTGATCGCTTTACATGCTCATTAAGGCTGATACATTACATTTTGTACTACATCAGATAGAGTAAATTGCATTGGCTAACACTGGGATAGATGATCTTGGTGAAATCCATACATGAAAACCTTAAGGGGAACATACCTCTTAGAAGAGGGTGTTAGGGACCTGAGATGTTGAGCCCCTGTGCCGCCCTTATACATTTTCTTTGCCAGATATCTAACTTCCTGGATGAGCTCCAGTCTTTCCTGATCAAAGGCAGCAAAGGATCTTGCACTGCCACCCCTCTTGGGTGAGTCAGTGTCGTCGTCAGCAAAGTCCTTTACCCCAAGTACGCGGGCCAGGGCTGGCAGCAGGATCTGCAGGGTGGTCTGTGCGATGAAGGTTACAATTGTCTTGCACAATTTGGCAAGCTGTTCCTTCGTCATCTGTTTTGAACAATCAGAACAAAAACAGTTTTTTCAATGGAACTGTGATGTCAAGTATTCTAGATCGAACAGAATGCATTTGATCAACATTGTTATTCTTGTCTGTGACTGAATTCAAAGTTTGATGAAGTCTGACAGAGAAATGAACATGAATAACAGAATATGACTTGATGGCTAATCTCTGAATTCAACAGATCATTGACACATCAAAGGTCAAAGGCAGGTAGGGAAACTTACAGGGTTTTTAGTCCTTTGTAGATCACTTGCCACTGCCTAGAACATTTAAAATAAGTGTTTTAGTTAGTGTTTAGTTCCCACTGCACAATATTTCATAAATGTTGAACATTACAGAAAAACTTTTAACATACTCATCAGTAAGATTGCGCAGGAATGAGATGAGGATTGGGTAGGAGTATTCCATCTCATCCTTGTTGCCTGGGCCGAATGCAGCCTTAACAGCTTTCTTCTCCAGGAGCTCAATTACAGATCCTCTATCCAGGTGTTTATTCCTGGAGACTAAAGATGTGATTGCCGTAGAGGAAGTAGAAACAAAATTAAAGAGAAATCAGACGTTTTATCTCTTAATACTCTGATTTCATTGTTTTAGGGTTTTAGAATAGGCCTATTTGAATAAAGCTATCTATGTGACCTTTCTTACTGATTACAGTAGACTACAGTTTCATTGAAAATGGATAGCACAACCTGCACATCACAGACAGAATAGAGAAACAATGTAGTACTACAGAGGTAAATCTCTGACCTGCATCGTTGTCAGTGCCCAGCTTCCTTGACTTCTTGCCACTTCTCTTACATTTTGCCTAGGATAGAACAGAACAGATTCCAGATCTCAAATGATGGCAGACATGTAACACCAGGGCCCGTATACATAAAGTTCATCAGATAAGGTGTGGGCTCAACCTTGCCCAAATAATTGTATTCATTATGATCTCAAATGCAAAACTGATCCTAGATAAGCACTCCTACTCTGAGACAATTTATGAATAGGCTATGGGCCAGGTCAAAGCAGCTCTTAAAACACGTTTTGAAAACAGCTACTACGTATGTTGTTATCTGATATATATAGCTATCTATGGTATGGCTGCTATCAGGTACAGAGTGTAACCCAGTAGGTCTATTATGTGCTCTGACACTCCTGCTATCTTACCTTCCTTCCCTTCTTGGCCTCCTCTTTGGGCGTGGCCACCGGTTCTTCCTCCACAACTTCCTTTCCTTCCCTCTGAGGATCACCATCCTCCCTCTGTGCTACCTGAAGGTCAGACATTCCAATAAGTAATAATATGTCAATGTCAGAGTAGATCTGTGCAGAGGACATCATAAATAGAGCTACAGCCATTTCAGAGCTAAGCTTGTGACTTTATAAAGAATGGTACATTTGCTTTACAATATGTTATAGCTTTTTACAAGAAATATCCGCTTATATTGCTTCACCCTTTTTACTTTCCCCCAATATTGTATGAAGTAATTTAGCTTACCTTTTCTTCATCCATTCAAGCTATTTTATATCTCAAAAAGCATGTCCTTGTCTGTGTTGGTTACATTCAAGTTGAGTTCAGGTCGAGAGTGAGGACAATATTGCAGGCAGGGACTGTAATTTAGGGCTACATGCTACGTCATGGAACGTTAGACCTTTATGACATCACAAATAGTATTTTTAGGAAGAGCGCGGGAAAGGTTACTTGCCCACTCAGTAGGTCTAGCTAATATTGACAGAAATTTCCCCGTCAAACGTTTTCGATTGCCTACCCCTACGCCTTCCATCGAACATGGTCCTGCCTTTGCAATGTTGTCTCTCTTGTGGGTTTACTTACGTATGACATGTAGGCTTACTGTGTCGGATCAAGTTGATTGATCTGTCCTAGTCAGCCTTAGGTTGAACCCAAAATATTCTGGGAAATATTTGTTAATAATATTCATTTCAATATCGTTTTATTCATTGATTTAGTCCCAATCCAATCCTATTGTTGGCTGCCAATCCCCACCAAATATGTCATTGTAGGACATACTGTAGCGGGAGAAAGTGAGAGCTGCAACGCGGACGCGTTCGGTGGCTCCTTCAGTGCAGAGGCAAGCGCGTATGCCAGTGCCACTAAAGCCCGGGCTTGTGAGGCAGTAGTCTACAACGCTGACAGGCAACACCTTGTCATTTTATTAACTCACTAGAATGACCTTGTCTTCTTCATTCATTTCGTTTTCCTTTCGTGGTGAAATTAGTTTTGATTACTATTAACTTTAATCCACAGAGTTTAAGTGTTTATGTTGCCCACGTCATCATGTGATGCTGTGAGCAAACAATTTATGCCCAGCCTTCCTAGATAGGCCTGGGCTGCAAACACTATGAATCTGGGAAAACATAACACTTAAAAAAAAAAAAGTTTTACAGTGCAAAAATAGCGTAGGCCTACTTGTGTACTATTCAAATCCACACTAAAGCCACACTTTTCACACAGATTTACCCAGATTCTGTTGTTTTAGCTTTAACCTCTGTTAAATTCACTTCCCTGGTTAATCTGTCATCATGTTTAGTGTTCTCCATGGTTAGTCTGTCTCTATGTTTAGTGCACTTTAATATAGCCTGTTTACTTATTTGAATGTTTGATTATATTGCATTTTATCCTGCAGATTTTGTTGTGGATTTAAATTGACTTTGGGTGTCTTGAAAATCACTTAAAATAGCACTGTTGTTCTAATCGTCAGATCGCAGGTATTCTGATCTTCACTGTCCATGGTGCTGAATCTGGCTGGGTAGATGAGTTTGAATGCTGAAAACTTGTTTGCCTACATTTAAAGGCCCTGTGAAGTCAAAATAATTGTATTTCATATTGTACAACAGCTGATGAAACTAACACTGTAAATGTGTTTTACAAAAATGTGATCGGGGTTGCTTCCTGATAGTTCTGGTTGAAAATACGGAGCATGTTCCTCTGCCCAGGCCTTGCTGACACTTGCCAGATCTTACACTGCCTGGATAGGTATTTTGTGTGTCAGCTAACCACATCATATGTTATAGCAATCTGTCAGTCGATGACACAATGGATGACTTGGCACACAACCATTGGTTGATGCATGCAACACCTGAGCAGGGACACATTCTTTTCACAGCACTTCAATGCAAAGTAATTTTCGTAGAAGATTTGGAGAGAATTTTCACTAACCCTAACCCTTTTCCTAACCTTAACCTCAGTTTCCTAACCTGCTACGAAAAATTCCCTTCGATATTGAAGTGCCATGAAAAGAGAGTTTCTCACATCTATACAGCACCTTCTAATCAGCAGGTTTGCATGGGAGAGAGTTTTGGCTTTCCATGGTGACATCACCATGTGTAAATTGGTTTATAGACCAACGACAAAGAGAGTGCCAATACCAGCTACTGACCACTCCCAGACAGACCTAGCAAAATTATTGCTTGAGAAAGTTTTTTTTGCAAAAAATACATTTTTGACCATTTTCATCGTAATCTATTACAGTAAGGTACTTAATTGTTACCCAGAAATGATTTGATATTGATATAAAAACGTCTGCTTTGGACCTTAAAAAGATATGTGCACTACATACTCAGAAATCACATATATTTACATTTTAGAATGTATTTTATCAAGAAATAAGTTATACATGTCTTTTTTAATCTTACTCTTAGTTGCAAATAATTAATTTGGCTGTGGTTCATTTGATTTTCAGCACAACCCTGTTTGATAACGTATAGTATTATAGTGACTTCTTGTGGTAAAATGTCAAACTCACAACTAAACTCATTAAAATGGAGGTTTTCTTTACCCTGTCTTATCAAACAGTGCAACATTTGACTGATGAAATAGCATTCTTCTAAAATTCTTACACTTCTAGATGCAAAATACAAGTCACTATTCCAATACTATTCCAATACTGTTTGATTCTGCCATATGAGCGCAAATGTCTGAGATCGAGACACCAACATTTAACATTTCAGTTAAACACCCTTTGGATAATATCAACATTAATTACTTAACAGCTTAACACATACACACCATGCAAATATCAATAAACAGAGGAACACATGCTACAAATAGTTAGTGACTACCTACCAGTCAATTCAATTAGATTATTCAGAAAAATAACATTGTTATAAGAGACAAATTGCCTTTAGACAACATAAATGACTGCATCTGGACACAGGTGACTATGTGATAGCACAGGTGACACAGGTGATAGCACACATGTCCAAGATGGCATAGCAGTTCAGACGTCTTTTGTCCTCGTCTTGTCGTGTCCCGTATATATATATATATATATATATATATATTTAAAACTTTTTTCACGTACATTTTATTTTTATTTTCCATCAACTCATCTTCAAAACACTCTCCTGCAACCCACCTCACCAATTTATATTTATAAAAAAGTATTATTTACCTCAAATCTGTAATCCTCCAAGAGGCTAGACAGAAACTAGCCAGAAGCTAGCCAGGAGCTAGCCAGAAGCTAGCCCAGAAGCTAATCCAGAAGCTAATCAGAAGCTAGTTCAGAAGCTAGTTAGCTTTTTTACTGGCAAATCGTTAGTATTCAGCTAACCACGGTTTGTGGTCATCAGCTATCCTTTAGCTCGAAAATCGCCAGTTTTGTATGGCGCAGCTCGGAACGGAACATACCGGACCAATTTTTCTCTCCATGTCCCTGGATTTCAACTGCTCTCTGGACATTCATACCTGGATCTCACAGCTAGCTAGCTGCTATCCGTGTGACTATCGGCTTTCGTCGATTCCGGAGCAAACATCAATTATTCCGGAGCTAGCCAGCTCCGTCAATCACTCCTGAGTTCCATCAATCACTCCTGGGCTGCAGTCACCTATCCGGACCCGTTTTACTGCCTACGCGGTGCCCCACCGGGCCTTCACAACTGGACTGCCGACGTTATCTACCCGAAGGAGTTATCCGGCTGGCCCCTCCGTCGCGACGTTACCTGAACGCCCATCTGCGGCCTGCTAACCGTTAGCTGTCTTACCGGCTGCTATCTGAATAGACAATCGGACAATTTATTTATTTTTATTATTATTATTATGTTTTCTTCTTGGGCCTCTATAACTATATATATATATTTTTAATTTAGTTGTTGTTGTGTGATTTGGGTTAATCACCTCTACCACACGGAACCCCACTAATCTACTGACGGAACGCAAGAGGTGGCTAATAACAGACCTCCATCCTATGCTAGCTTGCTACCGACGGCCTGGCTAGCTGTCTAAATCGCCGTGACCCCCAACCAACCTCTCCACTCCCGGGACCCTTTTGATCACTCGACTAAGCATGCCTCTCCTTAATGTCAATATGTCTTGTCCATTGCTGTTCTGGTTAGTGCTTATTTAACTGTAGAGCCTCTAGTTCTGCTCACTATACCTTATCTAACCTATTAGTTCCACCACCCACACATGCAATGACATCTCCTGGTTTCAATGATGTTTCTAGAGACAATCTCTTCATCACTCAATACCTAGGTTTACCTCCACTGTATTCACATCCTACCATACCTTTGTCTGTACATTATACCTTGATGCTATTTTATCGCCCCCAGAAACCTCCTTTTACTCTCTGTTCCAGACATTCTAGACGACCAATTCTTATTGCTTTTAGCCGCACCCTTATTCTACTCCTCCTATGTTCCTCTGGCGATGTAGAGGTGAATCCAGGCCCTGCAGTGCCTAGCTCCACTCCTATTCCCCAGGCGCTCTCTTTTGACGACTTCTGTAACCGTAATAGCCTTGGTTTCATGCATGTTAACATTAGAAGCCTCCTCCCTAAGTTTGTTCTATTCACTGCTTTAGCACACTCTGCCAACCCGGATGATCTAGCTGTGTCTGAATCCTGGCTCAGGAAGACCACCAAAAATTCTGAAATTTTAATTCCAAACGACAACATTTTCAGACAAGATAGAACTGCCAAAGGGGGCGGTGTTGCAATCTACTGCAAAGATAGCCTGCAGAGTTCTGTCCTACTATCCAGGTCTGTACCCAAACAATTTGAACTTCTACTTTTAAAAATCCACCTCTATAAAAACAAGTCTCTCACCGTTGCCGCCTGCTATAGACCACCCTCTGCCCCTAGCTGTGCTCTGGACACCATATGTGAACTGATTGCCCCCCATCTATCTTCAGAGCTCGTGCTGCTAGGCGACCTAAACTGGAACATGCTTAACACCCCAGCCATCCTACAATCTAAACGTGATGCCCTCAATCTCACACAAATTATCAATGAACCTACCAGGTACCTCCCCAAAGTCTTAAACACGGGCACCCTCATAGACATCATCCTAACCAACTTCCCCTCTAAATACACCTCTGCTGTCTTCAACCAAGATCTCAGCGATCACTGCCTCATTGCCTGCATCGGTAATGGGTCAGCGGTCAAACGACCTCCACTCATCACTGTAAAACGCTCCCTGAAACACTTCAGCGAGCAGGCCTTTCTAATCGACCTGGCCGGGGGAACCTGGAAGGATATTGATCTCATCCCGTCAGTAGAGGATGCCTGGATATTTTTTTTAATGCCTTCCTAACCATCTTAAATAAACATTCCCCATTCAAGAAATTTAGAACCAGGAACAGATATAGCCCTTGGTTCTCCCCAGACCTGACTGCCCTTAACCAACACAAAAACACCCTATGGCGTTCTGCATTAGCATCGAACAGCCCCCGTGATATGCAGCTGTTCAGGGAAGCTAGAAACCATTATACACAGGCAGTTAGAAAAGCCAAGGCTAGCTTTTTCGAGCAGAAATTTGCTTCCTGCAACACTAACTCAAAAAAGTTCTGGGACACTGTAAAGTCCATGGAGAATAAGAACACCTCCTCCCAGCTGCCCACTGCACTGAAGATAGGAAACACTGTCACCACTGATAAATCCACCATAATTGAGAATTTCAATAAGCATTTTTCTACGGCTGGCCATGCTTTCCACCTGGCTACTCCTACCCCGGTCAACAGCACTGCACCCCCAACAGCAACTCGCCCAAGCCTTCCCCATTTCAATTCAATTTCAATTCAATTCAAGGGCTTTATTGGCATGGGAAACATGTGTTAACATTGCCAAAGCAAGTGAGGTAGACAACATACAAAGTGAATATATAAAGTGAAAAACAACAAAAAATTAACAGTAAACATTACACATACAGAAGTTTAAAAACAGTAAAGACATTACAAATGTCATATTATATATATATATATACAATGTACAAATAGTTAAATGACACAAGATAAAATGAATAAGCATAAATATGGGTTGTATTTACAATGGTGTTTGTTCTTCACTGATTGCCCTTTTCTCGTGGCAACAGGTCACAAATCTTGCTGCTGTGATGGCACACTGTGGAATTTCACCCAAAAGATATGGGAGTTTTTCAAAATTGGATTTGTTTTCGAATTCTTTGTGGATCTGTGTAATCTGGGGGAAATATGTCTCTCTAATATGGTCATACATTGGGCAGGAGGTTAGGAAGTGCAGCTCAGTTTCCACCTCATTTTGTGGGCAGTGAGCACATAGCCTGTCTTCTCTTGAGAGCCATGTCTGCCTACGGCGGCCTTTCTCAATAGCAAGGCTATGCTCACTGAGTCTGTACATAGTCAAAGCTTTCCTTAATTTTGGGTCAGTCACAGTGGTCAGGTATTCTGCCGCTGTGTACTCTCTGTGTAGGGCCAAATAGCATTCTAGTTTGCTCTGTTTTTTGTTAATTCTTCCCAATGTGTTAAGTCATTATCTTTTTGTTTTCTCATGATTTGGTTGGGTCTAATTGTGCTGTTGTCCTGGGGCTCTGTAGGGTGTGTTTGTGAACAGAGCCCCAGGACCAGCTTGCTTAGGGGACTCTTCTCCAGGTTCATCTCTCTGTAGGTGATGGCTTTGTTATGGAAGGTTTGTGAATCGCTTCCTTTTAGGTGGTTGTAGAATTTAACGGCTCTTTTCTGGATTTTGATAATTAGTGGGTATCGGCCTAATTCTGCTCTGCATGCATTATTTGGTGTTTTACGTTGTACACGGAGGATATTTTTGCAGAATTCTGCGTGCAGAGTCTCAATTTGGTGTTTGTCCCATTTTGTGAAGTCTTGGTTGGTGAGCGGACCCCAGACCTCACAACCATAAAGGGCAATGGGCTCTATGACTGATTCAATTATTTTTAGCCAAATCCTAATTGGTATGTTGAAATTTATGTTTCTTTTGATGGCATAGAATGCCCTTCTTGCCTTGTCTCTCAGATCGTTCACAGCTTTGTGGAAGTTACCTGTGGCGCTGATGTTTAGGCCAAGGTATGTATAGTTTTTGTGTGCTCTAGGGCAACAGTGTCTAGATGGAATTTGTATTTGTGGTCCTGGTGACTGGACCTTTTTTGGAACACCATTATTTTGGTCTTACTGAGATTTACTGTCAGGGCCCAGGTCTGACATAATCTGTGCATAAGATCTAGGTGCTGCTGTAGGCCCTCCTTGGTTGGTGACAGAAGCACCAGATCATCAGCAAACAGCAGACATTTGACTTCGGATTCTAGCAGGGGAGGCCGGGTGCTGCAGACTTTTCTAGTGCCCGCGCCAATTCGTTGATATATATGTTAAAGAGGGTGGGGTTTATTTCTCCTTCTCCCAAATCCGTTCAGCTGATGTTCTGATAGAGCTGCAAAATCTGGACCCCTACAAATCAACCGGGCTAGACAATCTGGACCCTTTCTTTCTAAAAATTATCTGCCGAAATTGTTGCCACCCCTATTACTAGCCTGTTCAACCTCCCTTTCGTGTCGTCTGAGATTCCCAAAGATTGGAAAGCAGCTGCGGTCATCCCCCTCTTCAAAGGGAGGGGGGCACTCTTGATCCAAACTGCTACAGACCTATATCTATCCTACCATGCCTTTCTAAGGTCTTCGAAAGCCAAGTCAACAAACAGATTACCGACCATTTCGAATCTCACCATACCTTCTCTGCTATGCAATCTGGTTTCAGAGCTGGTCATGGGTGCACCTCAGCCATGCTCAAGTTCCTAAACGATATCTTAACCGCCATCGATAAGAAACATTACTGTGCAGCCGTATTCATTGATCCGGCCAAGGCTTTCGACTCTGTCAATCACCACATCCTCATCGGCAGACTCGACAGCCTTGGTTTCTCAAATGATTGCCTCGCCTGGTTCACCAACTACTTCTCTGATAGAGTTCAGTGTGTCAAATCGGAGGGTCTGCTGTCCGGACCTCTGGCAATCTCTATGGGGGTGCCACAGGGTTCAATTCTTGGACCGACTCTCTTCTCTGCATACATCAATGAGGTCGCTCTTGCTGCTGGTGAGTCTCTGATCCACCTCTTCGCAGACGACACCATTCTGTATACTTCTGGCCCTTCTTTGGACACTGTGTTAACAACCCTCCAGGCAAGCTTCAATGCCATACAACTCTCCTTCCGTGGCCTCCAATTGCTCTTAAATACAAGTAAAACTAAATGCATGCTCTTCAACCGATCGCTACCTGCACCTACCCGCCTGTCCAACATCACTACTCTGTACGGCTCTGGCTTAGAATACGTGGACAACTACAAATACTTAGGTGTCTGGTTAGACTGTAAATTCTCCTTCCAGACCCATATCAAACATCTCCAATCCAAAGTTAAATCTAGAATTGGCTTCCTATTTCACAACAAAGCATCCTTCACTCATGCTGCCAAACATACCCTTGTAAAACTGACCATCCTACCAATCCTCGACTTTGGCGATGTCATTTACAAAATAGCCTCCAATACCCTACTCAACAAATTGGATGCAGTCTATCACAGTGCAATCCGTTTTGTCACAAAAGCCCCATATACTACCCACCATTGTGACCTGTACGCTCTCGTTGGCTGGCCCTCGCGTCATACTCGTCGCCAAACCCACTGGCTCCATGTCATCTACAACACCCTGCTAGGTAAAGTCCCCCCTTATCTCAGCTCGCTGGTCATTGGAGGCTATTTTTCGTCCGCCCACGTGTTCTCGCACACCCCGAGAGCATCTGGTCAGCGGGGTGGTGGCACCGGGATCCTCATCTCTCCCAAGTGGTCATTCTCTCTTTCTCCCCTTACCCATCTGTCTATCGCCTCCTTTGAATTCCATGCTGTCACAGTTACTAGCCCTTTCAAGCTTAACATCCTTATCATTTATCGCCCTCCAGGTTCCCTCGGAGAGTTCATCAATGAGCTTGATGCCTTGATAAGCTCCTTTCCTGAGGACGGCTCACCTCTCACAGTTCTGGGCGACTTTAACCTCCCCACGTCTACCTTTGACTCTTTCCTCTCTGCCTCCTTCTTTCCACTCCTCTCCTCTTTTGACCTCACCCTCTCACCTTCCCCCCTACTCACAAGGCAGGCAATACGCTCGACCTCATCTTTACTAGATGCTGTTCTTCCACTAACCTCACTGCAACTCCCCTCCAAGTCTCCGACCACTGCCTTGTATCCTTTTCCCTCTCGCTCTCATCCAACACCTCCCACACTGCCCCTACTCGGATGGTATCGCGCCGTCCCAACCTTCGCTCTCTCTCCCCCGCTACTCTCTCCTCTTCCATCCTATCATCTCTTCCCTCCGCTCAAACCTTCTCCCACCTATCTCCTGATTCTGCCTCCTCAACCCTCCTCTCCTCCCTCTCTGCATCCCTTGACTCTCTATGTCCCCTATCCTCCAGGCCGGCTCGGTCCTCCCCTCCCGCTCCGTGGCTCGATGACTCATTGCGAGCTCACAGAACAGGGCTCCGGGCAGCCGAGCGGAAATGGAGGAAAACTCGCCTCCCTGCGGACCTGGCATCCTTTCACTCCCTCCTCTCTACATTTTCCTCCTCTGTCTCTGCTGCTAAAGCCACTTTCTACCACGCTAAATTCCAAGCATCTGCCTCTAACCCTAGGAAGCTCTTTGCCACCTTCTCCTCCCTCCTGAATCCTCCGCCCCCTCCCCCCTCCTCCCTCTCTGCAGATGACTTCGTCAACCATTTTGAAAAGAAGGTCGACGACATCCGATCCTCGTTTGCTAAGTCAAACGACACCGCTGGTTCTGCTCACACTGCCCTACCCTGTGCTCTGACCTCTTTCTCCCCTCTCTCTCCAGATGAAATCTCGCGTCTTGTGACGGCCGGCCGCCCAACAACCTGCCCGCTTGACCCTATCCCCTCCTCTCTTCTCCAGACCATTTCCGGAGACCTTCTCCCTTACCTCACCTCGCTCATCAACTCATCCCTGACCGTTGGCTACGTCCCTTCCGTCTTCAAGAGAGCGAGAGTTGCACCCCTTCTGAAAAAACCTACACTCGATCCCTCCGATGTCAACAATTACAGACCAGTATCCCTTCTTTCTTTTCTCTCCAAAACTCTTGAACGTGCCGTCCTTGGCCAGCTCTCCCGCTATCTCTCTCTGAATGACCTTCTTGATCCAAATCAGTCAGGTTTCAAGACTAGTCATTCAACTGAGACTGCTCTCCTCTGTATCACGGAGGCGCTCCGCACTGCTAAAGCTAACTCTCTCTCCTCTGCTCTCATCCTTCTAGATCTATCGGCTGCCTTCGATACTGTGAACCATCAGATCCTCCTCTCCACCCTCTCCGAGTTGGGCATCTCCGGCGCGGCCCACGCTTGGATTGCGTCCTACCTGACAGGTCGCTCCTACCAGGTGGCGTGGCGAGAATCTGTCTCCTCACCACGCGCTCTCACCACTGGTGTCCCCAGGGCTCTGTTCTTGGCCCTCTCCTATTCTCGCTATACACCAAGTCACTTGGCTCTGTCATAACCTCACATGGTCTCTCTTATCATTGCTATGCAGACGACACACAATTAATCTTCTCCTTTCCTCCTTCTGATGACCAGGTGGCGAATCGCATCTCTGCATGTCTGGCAGACATATCAGTGTGGATGACGGATCACCACCTCAAGCTGAACCTCGGCAAGACGGAGCTGCTCTTCCTCCCGGGGAAGGACTGCCCGTTCCATGATCTCGCCATCACGGTCGACAACTCCATTGTGTCCTCCTCCCAGAGCGCCAAGAACCTTGGCGTGATCCTGGACAACACCCTGTCGTTCTCAACTAACATCAAGGCGGTGGCCCGTTCCTGTAGGTTCATGCTCTACAACATCCGCAGAGTACGACCCTGCCTCACACAGGAAGCGGCGCAGGTCCTAATCCAGGCACTTGTCATCTCCCGTCTGGATTACTGCAACTCGCTGTTGGCTGGGCTCCCTGCCTGTGCCATTAAACCCCTTCAACTCATCCAGAACGCCGCAGCCCGTCTGGTGTTCAACCTTCCCAAGTTCTCTCACGTCACCCCGCTCCTCCGTTCTCTCCACTGGCTTCCAGTTGAAGCTCGCATCCGCTACAAGACCATGGTGCTTGCCTACGGAGCTGTGAGGGAACGGCACCTCAGTACCTCCAGGCTCTGATCAGGCCCTACACCCAAACAAGGGCACTGCGTTCATCCACCTCTGGCCTGCTCGCCTCCCTACCACTGAGGAAGTACAGCTCCCGCTCAGCCCAGTCAAAACTGTTCGCTGCCCTGGCCCCCAATGGTGGAACAAACTCCCTCACGACGCCAGGACAGCGGAGTCAATCACCACCTTCCGGAGACACCTGAAACCCCACCTCTTTAAGGAATACCTAGGATAGGTTAAGTAATCCCTCTCACCCCACCCCCCTAAGTTTTAGATGCACTATTGTTAAGTGACTGTCCCACTGGATGTCATAAGGTGAATGCACCAATTTGTAAGTCGCTCTGGATAAGAGCGTCTGCTAAATGACTTAAATGTAAATGTAAATGTAATCTCCCACCTGTAGCACACGCTCCAGCAGGTACATCTCTCGTCACCCCCAAAACCAATTATTTCTTTGGCCGCCTCTCCTTCCAGTTCTCTGCTGCCAATGACTGGAACGAACTACAAAAATCTCTGAAACTGGAAACACTTATCTCCCTCACTAGCTTTAAGCACCAACTGTCAGAGCAGCTCACAGATTAATGCACCTGTACATAGCCCACCTATAATTTAGCCCAAACAACTACCTCTTTCCCAACTGTATTTAATTTATTTATTTTGCTCCTTTGCACCCCATTATTTTTATTTCTACTTTGCACATTCTTCCATTGCAAAACGACCATTCTAGTGTTTTACTTTCTATATTGTATTTACTTTGCCACCATGGCCTTTTTTGCTTTTATCTCCCTTCTCACCTCATTTGCTCACATTGTATATAGACTTGTTTATACTGTATTATTGACTGTATGTTTGTTTTACTCCATGTGTAACTCTGTGTCGTTGTATCTGTCGAACTGCTTTGCTTTATCTTGGCCAGGTCGCAATTGTAAATGAGAACTTGTTCTCAACTTGCCTACCTGGTTAAATAAAGGTGAAACAAA
>NW_025751958.1:0-13828 GCF_021184085.1 Oncorhynchus gorbuscha | reverse complement strand
CCTCTACTGATAAACTACAGTACTGCCTGCTTCCTCTACTGATAAACTACAGTACTGCCTGCTTCCTCTACTTATAAACTACAGTACTGCCTGCTTCCTCTACTGATAAACTACAGTACTGCCTGCTTCCTCTACTTCTAAATCACAGTACATCCTGCTTCCTCTACTGATAAACTGGTACATCCTGCTTCCACTCTACTGATAAACTACAGTACTGCCTGCTTCCTCTACTGATAAACTACAGTGTGCCTGCTTCCTCTACTGATAAACTACAGTACTGCTTTCCTCTACTGATAAACTACAGTACTATGCTACCTCTACTGATAAAACTACAGTACCTGCTTCTCTACTGATAAACTACAGTGCTGCCTGCTTCCTCTACTTATAAACTACAGTGCTGCCTGCTTCCTCTTAAACTACAGTGACTTATAACAAACTACAGTGCTGCCTGCTTCCTCTACCTGATAAACTACAGTACTGCCTGCTTCCTCTACTTCTAAACCACAGATCCTGCTTCCTCTACTTCTAAACCACAGTACATCCTGCTTCTATTTTCTGATTTCTTCTTCTACTTCTAAGCCATAGTACTGCCTGCTTCCTCTTCTAAACTACAGTACTGCCTGCTTCCTCTACTGATAAACTACAGTACTGCCTGCTTCCTCTGCTGATAAACTACAGTACTGCCTGCTTCCTCTACTTCTAAACCACAGTACTGCCTACTTCCTCTACTGATAAATATAAACCACATTACTGCCTGCTTCCTCTATTTCTAAACCACAGTACGGCCTGCTTCCTCTACTTCTAAACCACAGTACTGCCTGCTTCCTCTACTAATAAACTACAGTACTGCCTGCTTCCTCTACTGATAAACTACAGTACAACCTGTTTCCTCTACTTATAAACTACAGTACAACCTGCTTCCTCTACTTCTAAACTACAGTACAACATGCTTCCTCTACTTCTAAACTACAGTACATCCTGCTTCCTCTACCTCTAAACTACAGTACTGCCTGCTTCCTCTACCTCTAAACTACAGTACTGCCTGCTTCCTCTACTGATAAACTACAGTACTGCCTGCTTCCTCTACTGATAAACTACAGTACTGCCTGCTTCCTCTACTGATAAACTACAGTACTGCCTGCTTCCTCTACTGATAAACCACAGTACTGCCTGCTTCCTCTACTTATAAACCACAGTACTGCCTGCTTCCTCTACTTATAAACCACAGTACTGCCTGCTTCCTCTACTGATAAACTACAGTACTGCCTGCTTCCTCTACTGATAAACCACAGTACATCCTGCTTCCACTATTTCTAAACCACAGTACTCCTGCTTCTCTACTTATAAACTAAGTACTGCCTGCTTCCTCTACTTATAAACTACAGTACTGCCTGCTTCCTCTTTTAAACCACAAGTACTGCCTGCTTCCTCTACTTCTAAACCACAGTACATCCTGCTTCTTCTGTACTATGCTTCTTCTACTTCTAAACCACAGTACTGCCTACTTCCACTACTTCTAAACCACAGTACTGCCTGCTTCCTCTACTTCTAAACCACAGTACTGCCTGCTTCCTCTACTTATAAACCACAGTACTGCCTGCTTCCTCTACTTCTAAACCACAGTACTGCCTGCTTCCTCTGCCTGCTAAACCATTACTGCCTGTTCTCTACTTATAAACCACAGTACTGCCTGCTTCCTCTACTTCTAAACCACAGTACTGCCTGCTTCCTCTACTTCTAAACCACAGTACTGCCTGCTTCCTCTACTTCTAAACCACAGTACTGCCTGCTTCCTCTACTGATAAACCACAGTACTGCCTGCTTCCTCTACTTCTAAACCACAGTACTGCCTGTTTCCTCTACTTCCAAACCACAGTACTGCCTGCTTCTCTACTGAAACCACAGTACTGCCTGCTTCCTCTACTTGCTAAACTACAGTACTGCCTGCTTCCTCTACTGATAAACCACAGTACTGCCTAAAACCACAGTACTGCCTGCTTCCTCTACTTCTAAACTACAGTACATCCTGCTTCCTCTACTTCTAAACTACAGTACTGCCTGCTTCCTCTACCTCTAAACTACAGTACTGCCTGCTTCCTCTACTGATAAACTACAGTACTGCCTGCTTCCTCTACTGATAAACCACAGTACTGCCTGTTTCTCTCTACTTCTAAACTACAGTACTGCCTGTTTCCTCCACTTCTAAACCACAGTACTGCCTGTTTCCTCTAATTCTAAACTACAGTACTGCCTGCCATCCAAACTCTTCAGTATCTAAACTACAGTACTTCTTCCTCTACTGATAAACCACATTTGTACTGCCTGTGGATAGTTTGGTCCATGTATTTAAACCACAGTACTGCCCTGTTTCTCTACTTCTAAACCACAGTACTGTCTGCTTTGTTTGCCTATTGAAGGATTAAGTTCAAGGTCCAGTAGTGTTTTTATGTCCACTGGTTTCCATCCAAACTTCAGTACTGCCTGCTTCCTCTAGTACTGATAAACCACTGTACTGCATCGGATTCCTCACTTGTAAATCAGTACTGGTCCTGGCTATTTAAATATGATAAACCAGACCCTCAAGGGGTCTGTTGAAATGAACTGGTCTAAACTACAGTACTGCCTGCTTCCTCTACTGATAAACCACATTCCCAATGATTTTCTTACCCTTCATAAACCACAGTACTGCCTGCTTGAAGATTGGAGAGGGGAGTTCAGTCACTGAGGGGTGCTTTGTTTGCCATCTGAATTTCCCACACTTGAAATCATCTACATCCCAAATGGCACCCTAGAACTGGTTTATGGACACTCCTTTCCAAAACCCTAAGACTCTAAAAAAAAAATCACATTCAGGGAAGTTTCAGACCCTTTGACTTTTTGAAACACCTTTGGTAGAAATTACAGCCTCATCTCTTGGATTTTTTTTTATCCTCATGTATTTAAATAGGATAAAGCCAGACCCTCAATGGGTTTTGTTCATTAGTGCGCACCGTGTCAAAACGTTTTGATTAATATAACAAGAACTCTAGGTGTTTCATATTGGACAAGTTCAGGTCCCACCTTTGAGAAATTACAGTTTTAGTTCTGGTGTCTGGGGTTACCTGAACAGGGGCCAAGGGAGATTGGGGGTCGAGGGAGTTCTAGTCAGGTTAGGGGTGTTATGTTGTTGGTGGATTATTTTCCCATTACTTTAATGTGATATCTACATCCAATGCAAATGGCACCTAATCTCTATATGGTGCACTACTTTAGTTCCAGGTCCCATAAGACTCTAGTCAAAAAATGTATATTCAGGAATGTTTTATTCTTAAACCCTTTGTGACTTTTTCCACCTTTTGTTATACAATCTAGGTTGCATCACAATACCCCATAATGACATCATTAGACTAAAATGGAATCTCTGTCTGCAATGGCATTTTATTACTAAAGAGTTTGTGGTGTGGTCCATGATGTGGCCCGCGGTGTGGCCCGCGGTGTGGCCCATGGTGGGTCCAATGGGCTCTGGTCCACGGTGTGGCCCGCATAATGACATGATGGGCCCCATAATGTGGTCCACGGTGTGGCCTACGGTGTGGCCCACATGTGGTCCATGATGGGCTCCACGGTGGTCCACGATGTGGCCCATGATGTGGTCACGGTCCATGATGTGGTCCATGATGAAAGACGATGTGGTCCATGATGTGGTCTACTACAAACTCCATGATAAATCCACGTGTTGGTCCATGAGGGTCCATTTGGTCCATGATGGTCCATGATGTCAATACTTTGTTGAAACCACGGTGTGGTAGATGATGTGGTCCATGATGTGGGCTGGGTCCTAGTCTTGGGTATGATGTTGTCCACGGTGTGGTCCATGATGTGGTCCATGATGGGTCCACCCATGATGTGGTCCACGGTGATTCCACCCATGGTGTGGCCTACGGTGTGGTCCACTGGGTGGCCCACGGGTCCATGGTGTGGTCCACGGTGTACCCATGGGGGTCCAATAATAATAATAATAATAATAATAATAATAATAAAATAATAATAATATATGCTTTACACGCTTTGCCAAAGCGACTGATTCATGTGTGCATACATTCTACGTATGGGTGATAACTTTGGCTCCATGCCATGCTGGTCCAATGAGCTACAGATGATGGAAAACGTGGCTCAGGTGGGTCCACGGTGTGTACGGCTTTGGTTCTGGTGGTTCAGGTGTGGCCCATGATGTGGTCCACCTACTGTGTGGTCCACGGTGTGGCTCCAAGGTGTGGTCCAAGACGGTGTGGTCCACGGTGTGGCCACGGTGTGGACACGGTGTTTGTGGCTCATCTTCCACGGTGGCTTGGTGGTCCACGGTCCAACGGTGTGGCTCCACGGTGTTAAGCTATCCATTGGTCCCATGGTTGGTCCACGTTGTGGCCACGGTGTGGTCCATGATGGGCCCGCGGTATGGTCCTATGGTGTGGTCCATTCTGGCTCCATGTGGTCCATGGTGTGGCAATGGGTCATGGTGTTGGTGTGGTCCATGGTGTGGCCTGGTGTGGGTCCATGGTGTGGCCTACACGGTGTGGCCCATGGTGTGGTCCATGGTGTGGTCCACGGTGTGGTCCATGGTGTGGTCCATGGTGTGGTCCATGATGTGGCTCCACGGTGTGGTGGTCCATGGTGTGGTCCATGATGTGGCTCCATGGTGTGGTCCATGATGTGGCCCATGGTGTGGTCCATGATGTGGCCCATGGTGTGGTCCATGGTGGCCATGGTGTGGTTCACGGTGTGGCCCATTTGTCAAGAGGGCATATGATAGAGGTAATTTCTTTTGGATTGGTTTTGTCTAAATTTGACCCAGCATGAAATAGTTTCTGTTTCGATAAAAGTGCCACGCAATTTAACATTGCCAAAGGAGCACCTCTGAAAAAAACCAGGTCATTTCCCTACACCAAGAGGACCATTTGTCCATCTGGACATGGACTGTATAGCTCAGGCAGAAAGTAGCAACGCTACTAGTGAGGGAGATAATACCTGGATGTGGTGTTCCTGAGGTTTTATCTTGCAGACAATGTACCCACTTCACTGGTGATGTAGTGAAGCCAGGTAGCCATAACGATGGGAGGGGACCAGAAGTTTGTGTCCATCTACCACCTCAGAGTAACGGGGTTACCGAGAGAGCTAACCATTCCATTAAACAAGGGTTAACTCCACCAAGACATCTTGGGTGTTCATGAAAATGCCCAGTAGTGTTAATAAAGGCCTGGGGTGTTAATGAAACAGCCCAGTAGTGTTAATAAAGGCCTGGGGTGTTAATGAAACAGCCCAGTAGTGTTAATAAAGGCCTGGGGTGTTAATGAAACAGCCCAGTAGTGTTAATAAAGGCCTGGGGTGTTAATGAAACAGCCCAGTAGTGTTAATAAAGGCTCAGTGTTAATGAAACAGCCCAGTAGTGTTAATAAAGGCCTGGGGTGTTAATGAACAGCCCAGTAGTGTTAATAAAGGCCTGGGGTGTTAATGAAACAGCCCAGTAGTGTTAATAAAGGCCTGGGGTGTTAATGAAAATGCCCAGTAGTGTTAATAGCCTAGGGTGTTACACCACACTAAATGTTGACAGAAGACCCATGAATGTTCCGGCACACAGACCCATGACTGACAGGAAAATAGACCTCACTCTAGCCAAGTACTATTGTCAGATCTCTCCCACACTAGGGAAGCTCAGGATGGAGGTACCAGGTGTGGGGACCCTGACGAACCTGCCTGGGTGGAGGTTGGAGACTGGGGCAAAATCCGGGATCCACAAGAGAAAATGGAACCAGTCAAGATGGAATTGGGCCCGTTTCCAGGTAACTGTGGCAACACCAACGGGCGGTCAGAGTTCAGAAGGGTTCCTGGTTGGCACCACCTGTCCCACTGTCAGAAGGTGTTCAGCCCACAGGAGATGACGGAGCCAGACACTGAAACAAGAGGCAGAAGCAGATGTGAGTCGAGACCAAAGACTTGAAGAAGATGAAGGGAAGAAGATGAAGGGCAAAGCCCTGAAGAAGATGAAGAAGATGAAGGGTCAAAGCCCTCAAAGCCCTGAAGAAGATGAAGGGTCAAAAGATGAAGGGCCCTGAAGAAGATGAAGGGTCAAAGCCCTGAAGAAGATGAAGGGTCAAAGCCCTGAAGAACCAACTGTTTTACATGATCAGCAAGGTTATGTTGTAAATTAACAAACTCTTAGAGGGTATAAGAGAGGAAGACGACAGCGTGAGGTCGTTGGTGGTTGACTGTGTTGGCTCTATCCACACTACTTTATGTGGGGTGAATCCGGCTTATCCACACTACTTTATGTGGTGAATCCGGCTCTATCCACACTAATTTATGTGGGTGAATCCGCCTATCCACACTACTTTGTGTAGGTGAATCCGCTCTATCCACACTACTTTGTGTGGGTGAATCCGGCTCTATCCACACTACTTTGTGTGGGTGAATCTGCCTATCCACACTACTTTGTGTGGGTGAATCCGGCTCTATCCACACTACTTTGTGTGGGTGAACTGGCCTATCCACACTACTTTATGTGGGTAAATCCGGCTCTGTCAACACGGGATAAAATTGGTTTGAGACTTAGGTAGAAAAGTGTCCCCACATTTTTATTAAGAATAAAATACAAATATCTTATTTACGTAAGTATTCAAAATGTAGAAAAAGTCAAGATGTGGAAAAAGTCGAGGGGTTTGAATACTTTTTGAATGTACTGTATATAGAGCAGAGCCTCATGTACATCAGGATGTAATGTTACTGAGGAGACGCTAGGTGGCACTGTGATGGGGCTGTTCTAATGTTACCAAGGCAGCAGAGCCTCATGTACATCAGGATGTAATGTTACTGAGGAGACGCTAGGTGGCACTGTGATGGGGCTGTTCTAATGTTACCAAGGCAGCAGAGCCTCATGTACATCAGGATGTAATGTTACTGAGGAGACGCTAGGTGGCACTGTGAGTTCTAATGTTACCAAGGCACTGTACATCAGGAGTAATGTTCAGGAGACGCTGTACTGTAGACCACTATAGGCAGCAGAGCCTAGCATGTACATCAGGATGTTATCATACTGAGGAGACGCTAGGTGGCACTGTGATGGGGCTGTTCTAATGTTACCAAGGCAGCAGAGCCTCATGTAATATAGGTGTCAACATCAGGATGTAATGTTACTGAGGAGACGCTAGGTGGCAGTGTAACACAGGAGTTATCACTGTACTGTAGAATACTATAGGAGAAACGCTAGGTGGCACTGTAACACAGGAGTTATCACTGTACAGTAGAATACTATAGGAGAAACGCTAGGTAGCACTGTAACACAGGAGTTATCACTGTACAGTAGAATACTATAGGAGAAACGCTAGGTGGCAGCGTAACACAGGAGTAGAATACTATAGGAGAGACGCTAGGTGGCAGTGTAACACAGGAGTTATCTGCTAGGTGGCACTGTAACACAGTTAGAATACTATAGGAGAACGCTAGGTGGCACTGTAACACAGGAGTTATCACTGTACTGTAGAATACTATAGGAGAAACGCTAGGTGGCACTGTAACACAGGAGTTATCACTGTACTGTAGAATACTATAGGAGAAACGCTAGGTGGCAGCGTAACACAGGAGTTATCACTGTACTGTAGACCACTGTAGGAGCGAGAGGGTCACAGCAGCAAGATTTGTGACCTGTTGCCACAAGAAAAGGACAACCAGTGAAGAACAAACACCACTGTAAATACAACCCACATTTATATTTATTTATTTTCCCTTTTGTACTTTAACTAACATAGACATAATATGACATTTGTAATGTCTTTATTCCTTTGGAACTTTTGTGAGTGTAATGTTTACTGTTCATTTTTTATAATTTATTTCACTTTTGTTTATTTTATAATTTTTATTATTTATTTATTTTTGCCACTGAAATGAAACACTTTATTTAAAGGGTTGCCATATAATTGAAATTTCATACCATTTCAAATGTACAAAGCAAAAGAATATGTGCAGCTACATTTGTCACAACAGAACAGACATCACTGACATAGCATACCTCATGTCACCATAGCAGCACCCAGTCAGCAGATATATCTCACTGGTCACCCCCAAACCAATTCCTCCTTTGGTCGCCTTTCCTTCCAGTTCTCTGCTGCCACTGACTGGTACGAACTGCAAAAATCACTGAAGCTGGAGACTCACATCTCCCTCACTAGCTTTAAGCACCAGCTGTCAGAGCAGCTCACAGATCACTGCACCTGTTCATAGCCCATCTGTAACAGCCCATCTATCTTCCTCATCCCCATACTGTATTTATTTATCTTGCTCCTTTTGCACCACAGTATCTCTACTTTCACATTCATCTTCTGCACTAACCCCCCCCCCCCTCCCCTGCGCTAGGAGACTACAACCCACTGAGGACAATATCATTAACCTAATAGTCCTAGAAGCTAGATTGGACCCCCCCTGAGCTAGGAGACTACAACCCACTGAGGACAATATCATTAACCCTATTAGTCTAGAGAAGCTATAATTGTCATGCAGGTGAAAGAGGACCCAAAAGCGACTTGGCGAAAACAGAGTCTTTAATCCAGTAAAGTAAATACAATCAAAAAAACACAACTTTCACTCGAAAAGACGAGGACAAACTGGAGACTCGATCTTGAACAGCAGGTGAACAGCAGGTTGCCTCGGGAAGGCACTTGAACCAAACAGACTCAGACACCTGCTCACCACGCAGCATCTGAGGAAAACACGACACGACAGGGCGATACACAAACACAGCACGGTGAATTCTTGACAAGGAACCGACAGGGCAGAAACGAATAACAAGGAGAGAAATAGGGACTCTAATCAGGGAAAAGGATCGGGAACAGGTGTGGGAAGACTAAATGATTGATTAGGGGAATAGGAACAGCTGGGAGCAGGAACGGAACGATAGAGAGAAGAGAGAGCGGGAGAGTGAGAGAGGGAGGGGAGAGAGAGGGATAGAAAGAGGGAAAGAACCTAATAAGACCAGCAGAGGGAAACGAATAGAAGGAGAAGAACAGGGACAAGGCATGATAATCAATGACAAAACATGACAGTACCCCCACTCACCGAGCGCCTCCTGGCGCACTCGAGGAGGAATCCTGGCGGCAACGGAGGAAATCATCAATGAGTGAACGGTCCAGCACGTCCCGAGACGGAACCCAACTCCTCTCCTCAGGACCGTAACCCTCCCAATCCACTAAGTATTGGACCCCGTCCCGAGAACGCATGTCCATGATCTTATGTACCTTGTAAATAGGTGCGCTCGACAAGGACGGGAGGGGGAGGGAAGACGAACGGGAGTGCGAAGAAAGGGCTTGACACAGGAGACATGGAAGACAGGATGGACGCGACGAAGATGTCGCGGAAGAAGCAGTCGCACAGCGACAGGGATTGACGACCTGGGAGACACGGAACGGACCAATGAACCGCGGAGTCAACTTACGAGAAGCTGTCGTAAGAGGAAGGTTGCGAGTGGAAAGCCACACTCTCTGGCCGCAACAATACCTTGGACTCTTAATCCTGCGTTTATTGGCGGCTCTCACAGTCTGTGCCCTGTAACGGCAAAGTGCAGACCTCACCCTCCTCCAGGTGCGCTCACAACGTTGGACAAACGCTTGAGCGGAGGGAACGCTGGACTCGGCAAGCTGGGATGAGAACAGAGGAGGCTGGTAGCAGACTACTCTGAAACGGAGATAACCCGGTAGCAGACGAAGGAAGCGAATTGTGAGCGTATTCTGCCCAGGGAGCTGTTCTGCCCAAGACGCAGGGTTTCTGAAAGAAAGGCTGCGTAGTATGCGACCAATCGTCTGATTGGCCCTCTCTGCTTGACCGTTAGACTGGGGATGAAACCCGGAAGAGAGACTGACGGACGCACCAATCAAACGACAGAACTCCCTCCAAAACTGTGACGTGAATTGCGGGCCTCTGTCTGAAACGGCGTCTAACGGGAGGCCATGAATTCTGAATACATTCTCGATAATGATTTGTGCCGTCTCCTTAGCGGAAGGAAGTTTAGCGAGGGGAATGAAATGTGCCGCCTTAGAGAACCTATCGACAACCGTAAGAATCACAGTCTTCCCCGCAGACAAAGGCAGACCGGTAATGAAGTCTAGGGCGATGTGAGACCATGGTCGAGAAGGAATGGGGAGCGGTCTGAGACGACCGGCAGGAGGAGAGTTACCCGACTTAGTCTGCGCGCAGTCCGAACAAGCAGCCACGAAACGGCGCGTGTCACGCTCCTGAGTCGGCCACCAAAAGCGCTGGCGAATAGACGCAAGAGTGCCTCGAACACCGGGATGACCAGCTAACTTGGCAGAGTGAGCCCACTGAAGAACAGCCAGACAGTGGAAACAGGAACGAAAAGGAGGTTACTAGGACAAGCGCGGCGACGCAGTGTGCGTGAGTGCTTGCTTAACCTGTCTTTCAATTCCCCAGACTGTTAACCCGACAACACGCCCATAAGGAAGAATCCTCGGGATCAGTAGAAGCCACAGAAGAACTAAACAGACGGGATAAGGCATCAGGCTTGGTGTTCTTGCTACCCGGACGGTAAGAAATCACAAACTCGAAACGAGCGAAAAACAACGCCCAACGAGCTTGACGGGCATTAAGTCGTTTGGCAGAACGGATGTACTCAAGGTTCTTATGGTCTGTCCAAACGACAAAAGGAACGTCGCCCCCTCCAACCACTGTCGCCATTCGCCTAGGGCTAAGCGGATGGCGAGCAGTTCACGGTTACCCACATCATAGTTGCGCTCAGATGGCGACAGGCGATGAGAAAAATAAGCGCAAGGATGAACCTTATCGTCAGACTGGAAGCGCTGGGATAGAATGGCTCCCACGCCTACCTCTGAAGGCGTCAACCTCGACAATGAATTGTCTAGTGACGTCAGGAGTAACGAGGATAGGAGCGGACGTAAAACGTTCTTTAGAAGATCAAAAGCTCCTGGGCGGAACCGGACCACTTAAAACACGTCTTGACAGAAGTAAGAGCTGTGAGAGGGGCAGCAACTTGACCGAAATTACGAATGAAACGCCGATAGAAATTAGCGAAACCTAAAAAGCGCTGCAACTCGACACGTGACCTTGGAACGGGCCAATCACTGACAGCTTGGACCTGAGCGGAATCCATCTGAATGCCTTCAGCGAAATAACGGAACCGAGAAAAGTAACGGAGGAGACATGAAAAGAGCACTTCTCAGCCCTTACGTAGAGACAATTCTCTAAAAGGCGCTGTAGAACACGTCGAACGTGCTGAACATGAATCTCGAGTGACGGAGAAAAAATCAGGATATCGTCAAGATAGACAAAAACAAAGATGTTCAGCATGTCTCTCAGAACATCATTAACTAATGCCTGAAAAACAGCTGGCGCATTGGCGAGACCAAACGGCAGAACCCGGTACTCAAAATGCCCTAACGGGAGTGTTAAACGCCGTTTTCCACTGGTCCCCTCTCTGATGCGCACGAGATGGTAAGCGTTACGAAGGTCCAACTTAGTAAAGCACCTGGCTCCCTGCAGAATCTCGAAGGCTGATGACATAAGGGGGAAGCGGATAACGATTCTTAACCGTTATGTCATTCAGCCCCTCGATAATCCACGCAGGGGGCGCAGAGTACCGTCCTTCTTCTTAACAAAAGAACCCGCCCCGGCCGGAGAGGAAGAAGGCACTATGGTACCGGCGTCCAAGAGACACAGACAAATAATCCTCGAGAGCCTTACGTTCGGGAGCCGACAGAGAGTATAGTCTACCCCGAGGAGGAGTGGTCCCCGGAAGGAGATCAATACTACAATCATACGACCGGTGAGGAGGAAGGGAGTTGGCTCGGGACCGACTGAAGACCGTGCGCAGATCATGATATTCCTCCGGCACTCCTGTCAAATCGCCAGGTTCCTCCTGAGAAGTAGGGACAGAAGAAACGGGAGGGATGGCAGACATTAAACACTTCACATGACAAGAAACGTTCCAGGATAGGATAGAATTACTAGACCAATTAATAGAAGGATTATGACATACTAGCCAGGGATGACCCAAAACAACAGGTGTAAACGGTGAACGAAAAATCAAAAAAGAAATAGTCTCACTGTGGTTACCAGATACTGTGAGGGTTAAAGGTAGTGTCTCAAATCTGATACTGGGAAGATGACTACCATCTAAGGCGAACATGGGCGTAGGCTTCTCTAACTCTCTGAAAGGAATGTCATGTTTCCGAACCCATGCTTCGTCCATGAAACAACCCTCAGCCCCAGAGTCTATCAAGGCACTACATGTAGCACCCGAACCGGTCCAGCGTAGATGGACCGACAAAGTAGTACAGGATTTTGATGGAGAGACTTGAGTAGTTGCGCTCACCTGTAGCCCTCCGCTTACAGATGAGCTCTGGCTTTTACTGGACATGAATTAACAAAATGTCCAGCAACTCCGCAATAGAGGCACAGGCGGTTGGTGATCCTCCGTTCCTCTCCTTAGTCGAGATGCGAATCCCTCCCAGCTGCATGGGCTCAGTCTCTGAGCCAGAGGAGGGAGATGGTTGCGATGCGGAGCAGGGAAACACCGTTGATGCGAGCTCTCTTCCACGAGCCCGGTGACGAAGATCTACCCGTCGTTCTATGCGGATGGCGAGAGCAATCAAAGAGTCCACATCTGAAGGAACCTCCCGGGAGAGAATCTCATCCTAACCACTGCGTGGAGTCCTCCAGAAAACGAGCGAGCAGCGCCGGCTCGTTCCACTCACTAGAGGCAGCAAGAGTGCGAAACTCAATAGAATAATCCGTTATGGACCGTTCACCTTGGCATAGGGAAGCCAGGGCCCTAGAAGCCTCCCCTACCAAAAACTGAACGGTCAAAACCCCTCTTTAAAGTTCTGGTACTTGTTAGAGCAATCAGCCCTTGCCTCCCAGATAGCTGTGCCCCATTCTCGAGCCCGGCCAGTAAGGAGTGAAATGACGTAAGCAACCCGAGCTCTCTCTCTGGGAAATATGTGTTGGGTTGGAGAGAGAAACACAATCTCACACTGCGTGAGAAAGGAGCGGCACTCAGTGGGCTGCCCGGAGTAGCAAGGTGGGTTATTAACCCTAGGTTCTGGAGGCTCGGCAGGCCAGGAAGTAACAGGTGGCACGAGACGAAGACTCTGGAACTGTCCAGAGAGGTCGGAAACCTGAGCGGCCAGGTTCTCCACGGCATGGCGAGCAGCAGACAATTCCTGCTCGTGTCTGCCGAGCATGGCTCCTTGGATCTCGACGGCAGTGTAACGGCGTCTGAAGTCGCTGGGTCCATTCCTTGGTCGGTTCCTTCTGTCATGCAGGTGAAAGAGGGACCCAAAAACGACTTGGCGAAAACAGAGTCTTTAATCCAGTAAAGTAAATACAATCAAAAAAACACAACTTTCACTCGAAAAAGACGAGGACAAACTGGAGACTCGATCTTGAACAGCAGGTGAACAGCAGGTTGCCTCGGGAAGGCACTTGAACCAAACAGACTCAGACACCTGCTCACCACGCAGCATCTGAGGAAAACACGACACGACAGGGATACACAAACACAGCACGGTGAATTCTTGACAAGGAACCGACAGGGCAGAGCTTAGATGCTGGAAGAAATAGGGACTCTAATCAGGGGAAAAGGATCGGGAACAGGTGTGGGAGAGACTAAATGATTGATTGCAGAATAGGAACGGCTGGGAGCAGGAACGGAACGATAGAGAAGAGGCGGAAGTGAGAGAGGGAGGGAGAGAGGGATAGAAGAGGAAAGAACCCTATTAAGACCAGCAGAGGAAGCAGATAGAAGGAGAAGAACAGGGACAAGACATGATAA
>NW_025751957.1:0-13832 GCF_021184085.1 Oncorhynchus gorbuscha | reverse complement strand
CCACCCTCACCCCTCTCTGTTCACTGTCTGTCCTGCCCTGTCTGGTACAGGTACCCCCACCACACACACCCCTCTCTGTTCACTGTCTGCCATGCCCTGTCTGGTACAGGTAACTCCACCACACACACCCTCTCTGTTCACTGTCTGACCTGCCCTGTCTCCCCCTGTCTGGTACAGTTACCTCCCCAAACTCACCCTCTCTGTTCACTGTCTGCTATGCCCTGTCTGGTACAGGTACCCCCACCACACGCACCCCTCTCTGTTCAATGTCTGTCCTGGCCTGTCTCCCCCTGTCTGGTACAGGTACCTCCCCACACTCACCCTTCTCTGTTCACTGTCTGTCCTGGCCTGTCTGGTACAGGTACCTCCCCCACACGCACCCCTCTCTGTTCACTGTCTGTCCTGGCCTTTCTCCCTGTCTGGTACAGTTACCTCCCCCAAACTCACCCCTCTCTGTTCACTGTCTGTCCTGCCCTGTCTGGTACAGGTACCTCCACCACACGCACCCCTCTCTTTTCACTGTCTGTCCTGGCCTGTCTCCCCTGTCTGGTACAGGTACCTCCACCACACGCACCATCTCTCTGTTCACTGTCTGCCCTGCCCTATCTGGTACAGGTACCTCCCCCACACGCACCCTCTCTGTTCACTGTCTGTCCTGGCCTGTCTGGTACAGGTACCTCCCCCACACTCACCCCTCTCTGTTCACTGTCTGTCCTGGCCTGTCTCCCCCTGTCTGGTACAGGTACCTCCACCACACGCACCCCTCTCTTTTCACTGTCTGTCCTGGCCTGTCTCCCCCTGTCTGGTACAGGTACCTCCCCCACACGCACCCCTCTCTGTTCACTGTCTGTCCTGGCCTGTCTGGTACAGGTACCTCCCCCACACTCACCCCTCTCTGTTCACTGTCTGTCCTGGACTGTCTCCCCCTGTCTTGTACAGGTACCCTCACCACACTCACCCCTCTCTGTTCACTGTCTGCCCTGGCCTGTCTGGTACAGGTACCTCCACCACACGCACCCCTCTCTTTTCACTGTCTGTCCTGGCCTGTCTCCCCTGTCTGGTACAGGTACCTCCACCACACGCACCCTCTCTGTTCACTGTCTGTCCTGGCCTGTCTCCCCCTGTCTGGTACAGGTACCTCCCCCAAACTCACCCCTCTCTGTTCACTGTCTGCCCTGCCCTGTCTGGTACAGGTACCTCCACCACACGCACCCCTCTCTGTTCACTGTCTGCCCTGCCCCTGTCTGATACAGGTACCCCCACCACACTCACCCCTCTCTGTTCACTGTCTGCCATGCCCTGTCTGGTACAGGTACCTCCCCCACATGCACTCCTCTCTGTTCACTGTCTGTCCTGGCCTGTCTCCCCCTGTCTGGTACAGGTACCCCCACCACACACACCTCTCTCTGTTCACAGTCTGCCATGCCCTGTCTGGTACAGGTACCTCCCCCACATGCACTCCTCTCTGTTCACTGTCTGTCCTGGCCTGTCTCCCCTGTCTGGTACAGGTACCCCCACCACACGCACCCCTCTCTGTTCACTGTCTGTCCTGGCCTGTCTCCCCCTGTCTGGTACAGGTATCTCCCCCCACACTCACCCCTCTCTGTTCACTGTCTGTCCTGCCCTGTCTGGTACAGGTACCTTCCCCACACACACCCCTCTCTGTTCACTGTCTGCCCTGCCCTGTCTGGTACAGGTACCTCCACCACACGCACCCCTCTCTTTTCACTGTCTGTCCTGGCCTGTCTCCCCCTGTCTGCTACAGGTACCTCCACCACACGCACCCTCTCTGTTCACTGTCTGCCCTGTCCTGTCTGGTACAGGTACCTCCCCCACACGCACCCCTCTCTGTTCACTGTTTGTCCTGGCCTGTCTCCCCTGTCTGGTACATGTACCTCCACTACACGCACCCCTCTCTTTTCACTGTCTGTTCTGCCCTGTCTGGTACAGGTACCTCCACCACACGCACCCCTCTCTGTTCACTGTCTGCCCTGCCCTGTCTGATACAGGTACCCCCACCACACTCACCCCTCTCTGTTCACTGTCTGTCCTGGCCTGTCTGGTACAGGTACCTCCACCACACTCACCCTCTCTGTTCACTGTCTGTCCTGGCCTGTCTCCCATTGTCTGGTACAGGTACCTCCACCACACGCACCCCTCTCTGTTCACTGTCTGTCCTGGCCTGTCTCCCCCTGTCTGGTACAGGTACCTCCCCCAAACTCACCCCTCTCTGTTCACTGTCTGCCCTGCCCTGTCTGGTACAGGTACCTCCACCACACGCACCCCTCTCTGTTCACTGTCTGCCCTGCCCTGTCTGATACAGGTACCCCCACCACACTCACCCTCTCTGTTCACTGTCTGCCATGCCCTGTCTGGTACAGGTACCTCCCCCACATGCACTCCTCTCTGTTCACTGTCTGTCCTGGCCTGTCTCCCCTGTCTGGTACAGGTACCCCCACCACACACACCCCTCTCTGTTCACAGTCTGCCATGCCCTGTCTGGTACAGGTACCTCCCCCACATGCACTCCTCTCTGTTCACTGTCTGTCCTGGCCTGTCTCCCCTGTCTGGTACAGGTACCCCCACCACACGCACCCCTCTCTGTTCACTGTCTGTCCTGGCCTGTCTCCCCCTGTCTGGTACAGGTATCTCCCCCACACTCACCCCTCTCTGTTCACTGTCTGTCCTGCCCTGTCTGGTACAGGTACCTTCCCCACACACACCCCTCTCTGTTCACTGTCTGCCCTGCCCTGTCTGGTACAGGTACCTCCACCACACGCACCCTCTCTTTTCACTGTCTGTCCTGGCCTGTCTCCCCTGTCTGCTACAGGTACCTCCACCACACGCACCCTCTCTGTTCACTGTCTGCCCTGTCCTGTCTGGTACAGGTACCTCCCCCACACGCACCCCTTTCTGTTCACTGTTTGTCCTGGCCTGTCTCCCCCTGTCTGGTACAGGTACCCCCACTACACGCACCCCTCTCTTTTCACTGTCTGTTCTGCCCTGTCTGGTACAGGTACCTCCACCACACGCACCCCTCTCTGTTCACTGTCTGCCCTGCCCTGTCTGATACAGGTACCCCCACCACACTCACCCCTCTCTGTTCACTGTCTGTCCTGGCCTGTCTGGTACAGGTACCCCTACCACACTCACCCCTCTCTGTTCACTGTCTGTCCTGGCCTGTCTCCCATTGTCTGGTACAGGTACCCCCACCACACTCACCCCTATCTGTACACTGTCTGTCCTGCCCTGTCTGGTACAGGTACCTCCACCACACGCACCCCTCTCTGTTCACTGTCTGCCCTGGCCTGTCTCCCACTGTCTGGTACAGGTACCTCCCCACACTCACCCCTCTCTGTTCACTGTCTGCCATGCCCTGTCTGGTACAGGTACCTCCCCCACATGCACTCCTCTCTGTTCACTGTCTGTCCTGGCCTGTCTCCCCCTGTCTGGTACAGGTACCCCCACCACACACACCCTCTCGCACCTCACTGTCTGAACTGAGCCTGTCTGAAGCAGTACCTCCACCACACGCACTCCCTCGTTCACTGTCTGTCCTGTCCTGTCTGGTACAGGTGCCCCCACCACACTCACCCCTCTCTGTTCACTGTCTGTCCTGCCCTGTCTGGTACAGGTACCTTCCCCACACACACCCTCTCTGTTCACTGTCTGCCCTGCCCTGTCTGGTACAGGTACCTCCACCACACGCACCCCTCTCTTTTCACTGTCTGTCCTGGCCTGTCTCCCCTGTCTGCTACAGGTACCTCCACCACACGCACCCCTCTCTGTTCACTGTCTGCCCTGTCCTGTCTGGTACAGGTACCTCCCCCACACGCACCCCTTTCTGTTCACTGTTTGTCCTGGCCTGTCTCCCCCTGTCTGGTACAGGTGCCCCACTACACGCACTCCTCTCTTTTCACTGTCTGTTCTGCCCTGTCTGGTACAGGTACCTCCACCACACGCACCCCTCTCTGTTCACTGTCTGCCCTGCCCTGTCTGATACAGGTACCCCCACCACACTCACCCCTCTCTGTTCACTGTCTGTCCTGGCCTGTCTCCCATTGTCTGGTACAGGTACCCCCACCACACTCACCCCTATCTGTACACTGTCTGTCCTGCCCTGTCTGGTACAGGTACCTCCACCACACGCACCCTCTCTGTTCACTGTCTGCCCTGGCCTGTCTCCCACTGTCTGGTACAGGTACCTCCCCACACTCACCCCTCTCTGTTCACTGTCTGCCCTAGCCTGTCTCAGCCTGTCTGGTACAGGTACCCCCACCACACGCACCCTCTCTTTTCACTGTCTGTCCAGCCCTGTCTGGTACAGGTACCTCCACCACACGCACCCCTCTCTGTTCACTGTCTGTCCTGTTCTGTCTGGTACAGGTACCCCCACCACACTCTGCCCTCTGTTCTACTTTGTCTTGTCCTGGCCTGTCCTCCAGCCTTAATCTGGTGCACGTGCCCCACCTCCTTCCTCTGTTCATAATCTGTCTGTCCTGTCACCTTAATCTGGTGCAGATTGCCTCCACCACCGCCCCTCTCGTTCATATCTGCCTGCCCTGTTTGGTCACAGATGCCTCCACCACACGCACCCCTCTTTTCACTGTCTGTCCTGGCCTGTCTCCCCTGTCTGGTACCAGATTGCCTCCACCACACGCACCACTCTGTTCACTGTCTGCCTGCCTTGCCTGGTACAGGTGCCTCCACCACACGCACTACTCCTCTGTTCATAATCTGCCCTGCCCTGTCTGGTACAGGTACCTCCCCCACTCTCAACCCTCTGTTCTACTGTCTGTCCTGCCCTTTCTGGTACAGGTACCCCACCACACACACCACTCTCTGTTCACTGTCATGCCATGCCCTGCCCTGTACAGGTACCTCCCCCAGATGCACTTTCTGTTCACTGTCTGTCCTGCCTGTCTCTGTCTGGTACAGGTACCCCCACCACACGCCTCTGTTCACTGTCTGCCATGCCTGTCTGGTACAGGGTGCCTCCCCATGCACTCCTCTCTGTTCACTGTCTGTCCTGGCCTGTCTCCCTGTCTGGTACAGGTACCCCCACCACACGCACTTCTCTCTGTTCACTGTCTGTCCTGGCCTGTCTCCCTGTCTGGTACAGGTATCTCCCCACACTCACCCTCTGTTCAACTCCTGTCTGTCCTGCCCTGTCTGGTCAGGTACCTTCCCCCACACACACCCCTCTGTTCACTGTCTGCCCTGCCCTGTCTGGTACAGGTACCTCCACCACGCACCCCTCTCTTTTCACTGTCTGCCCTGCCCTGTCTTAGTTGCAGATTGCCCCCCACCACACTCCTTATCTCTGTTCATGTCGTCATAGCCTGTCTCAGTTTTGGTGCCCCCACCACACTCACCCCTCTCTGTTCACTGTCTGCCCTGCCCTGTTTGGTACAGGTACCTCCACCACACGCACCCCTCTCTTTTCTCTGTCTGTCCTGGCCTGTCTCCCCCTGTCTGGTACAGGTACCTCCACCACACGCACCACTCTCTGTTCACTGTCTGCCCTGCCCTGTCTGGTACAGGTACCTCCCCACTCTCACCCTCTCTGTTCACTGTCTGTCCTGCCCTTTCTGGTACAGGTACCCCCACCACACACACCCCTCTCTGTTCACTGTCTGCCATGCCCTGTCTGGTACAGGTACCCCCACCACACTCACCCCTCTCTGTTCACTGTCTGTCCTAGCCTGTCTCAGCCTGTCTGGTACACGTACCCCCACCACACTCACCCCTCTCTGTTCACTGTCTGTCCTGGCCTGTCTCCCCCTGTCTGGTACAGGTACCTCCACCACACGCACCCCTCTCTGTTCACTGTCTGCCCTGCCCTGTTTGGTACAGGTACCTCCACCACACGCACCCCTCTTTTCACTGTCATCCTGGCCTGTCTCCTGGTGCAATTGCACCTCTACCACACGCACCCACTCTCCTGTCCTGTCTGCCTGCCCTGCTGGTGCAGATTTACCTCCACCACACGCACTCTCTCTGTTCATAATCTTAGCCCTGCCCTGTCTGGACCAGGTGCCTCCCCCACTCAGCCCTCTCTGTTCATCTGTCCTGCCCTTTCTGGTTGCAGGTGCCCCCACCACACACCACTCCTCTGTTCACTGTCTGCCGTGCCCTGTCTGGTACAGGTGCCTCCCCCAGATGCACTCCTCTCTGTTCACTGTCTGTCCTGGCCTGTCTCCCTGTCTGGTGCAGGTACCCCCACCACACACACACCCTCTGTTCACTGTCTGCCATGCCCTGTCTGGTGCAGGTACCTCCCCCATGCCTCCTCTCTGTTCACTGTCTGTCCTGGCCTGTCTCCCCCTGTCTGGTACAGGTGCCCCCGCCACACGCACCCCTCTCTGTTCACTGTCTGTCCTGGCCTGTCTCCCCTGTCTGGTACAGGTATCTCCCCCACACTCACCCTCTCTGTTCACTGTCTGTCCTGCCCTGTCTGGTACAGGTACCTTCCCCACACACACCCTCTCTGTTCACTGTCTGCCCTGCCCTGTCTGGTACAGGTACCTCCACCACACGCACCCCTCTCTTTTCACTGTCTGCCCTGCCCTGTCTGGTACAGGTACCCCCACCACACTCACCCCTCTCTGTTCACTGTCTGTCCTGCCCTGTCTGGTACAGGTACCCCCACCACACTCACCCCTCTCTGTTCACTGTCTGCCCTGCCCTGTTTGGTACAGGTACCTCCACCACACGCACCCCTCTCTTTTCTCTGTCTGTCCTGGCCTGTCTCCCCCTGTCTGGTACAGGTACCTCCACCACACGCACCACTCTCTGTTCACTGTCTGCTCCTGCCCTGTCTGGTACAGGTACCTCCCCACTCTCACCCCTCTCTGTTCATGATCTGTCCTTGCTCTGGTTACCAAGGTTGCCCCCACCACACACACCCCTCTGTTCGCTGTCTGCTTAAGTGCCATGTCTGGTTATAGTTATCCCCCACATGCATCATCTGTTCTGTCTGTCTGGCCTGTCTCCTGTCTGGATTTGGTTTTCTCACACACCCCCCTCTCTGTTCACTGTCTGCCATGCCCTGTCTGGTGGGGTACCTCCCCCACATGCACTCCTCTGTTCCTGTCTGTCCTGGCCTGTCTCCCCCTGTCTGGTACAGGTACCCCCACCACACGCACCCCTCTCTGTTCACTGTCTGTCCTGGCCTGTCTCCCCCTGTCTGGTACAGGTACCTCCCCAAACTCACCCCTCTGTTCACTGTCTGTCACTGCCTGTCTGAGCCCAGATACCTCCACCACACACACCCCTCTCTGTTCACTGTCTGCCACACTGTCTGGTACAGGTTACCTCCCCCACATGCACCCCTCTCTTTTCACTGTCTGTCCTGGCCTGTCTCCCCATGTCTGGTACAGGTACCTCCCACCACACGCACCCCTCTCTTTTCACTGTCTGTCCTGCCCTGTCTGGTCTGGTGCCCCCACCACACTCACCCTCTCCACTGTTCACTGTCTGTCCTGGCCTGTCTCCCCTTGTCTGGTACAGGTACCCCCACCACACTCACCCCTCTGTTCACTGTCTGTCCTGGCCTGTCTCCCCCTGTCTGGTACGGGTACCTCCCCCCACACGCACCCCTCTCTTTTCACTGTCTGTCCTGGCTGTCTCCCCCAGTCTGGTACAGGTACCTCCGCCCACACGCACCCCTTTCGGTTCACTGTCTGTCCTGGCCTGTCTCCCCCTGTCTGGTACAGGTACCTCCCCCCCACGCACCCCTCTGTTCACTGTCTGTCCTGGCCTGTCTGGTACAGGTACCTCCCCCCACACTCACCCCTCTCTGTTCACTGTCTGTCCTGGCTGTCTCCCCCTGTCTTGTACAGGTACCCTCACCACACTCCCCTCTCTGTTCACTGTCTGCCCTGGCCTGTCTGGTACAGGTACCTCCACCACACCACCTCTCTTTTCCACTCTCTGTCCTGGCCTGTCTCCCCCTGTCTGGTACAGGTACCTCCACCACACGCACCACTCTGTTCACTGTCTGCCCTGCCCTGTCTGGTACAGATACCCTCCCCACGCGCCCCTTTCTGTTCACTGTCTGTCCTGGCCTGTCTCCCCTGTCTGGTGCAGGTACCCCCAACCCACGCACCCCTCTTTTTCACTGTCTGTCCTGCCCTGTCTGGTACAGGTACCTCCCCCACCCTCCCTCTCTGTTCACTGTCTGTCCCGCCCTGTCTGGTGCAGGTACCCCCACCACACACACCCCTCTCTGTTCACTGTCTGCCATGCCCTGTCTGGTACAGGTACCTCCACCACCACACCCCCTCTGTTCATAATCACGGTATATGCCTGTCTCCCCTGTCTGGTTACAGTTACCTCCCCCAAACTCACCCCTCTCTGTTCACTGTCTGCTATGCCCTGTCTGGTACAGGTACCCCCACCACACGCACCCCTCTCTGTTCAATGTCTGTCCTGGCCTGTCTCCCCCTGTCTGGTACAGGTACCTCCCCACACTCACCCTTCTCTGTTCACTGTCTGTCCTGGCCTGTCTGGTACAGGTACCTCCCCACACGCACCCCTCTCTGTTCACTGTCTGTCCTGGCCTTTCTCCCCCTGTCTGGTACAGTTACCTCCCCCAAACTCACCCCTCTCTGTTCACTGTCTGTCCTGCCCTGTCTGGTACAGGTACCTCCACCACACGCACCCTCTCTTTTCACTGTCTGTCCTGGCCTGTCTCCCCTGTCTGGTACAGGTACCTCCACCACACGCACCACTCTCTGTTCACTGTCTGCCCTGCCCTATCTGGTACAGGTACCTCCCCCACACGCACCCTCTCTGTTCACTGTCTGTCCTGGCCTGTCTGGTACAGGTACCTCCCCCACACTCACCCCTCTCTGTTCACTGTCTGTCCTGGCCTGTCTCCCCTGTCTGGTACAGGTACCTCCACCACACGCACCCTCTCTTTTCACTGTCTGTCCTGGCCTGTCTCCCCTGTCTGGTACAGGTACCTCCCCCACACGCACCCTCTCTGTTCACTGTCTGTCCTGGCCTGTCTGGTACAGGTACCTCCCCCACACTCACCCCTCTCTGTTCACTGTCTGTCCTGGACTGTCTCCCCTGTCTTGTACAGGTACCCTCACCACACTCACCCTCTCTGTTCACTGTCTGCTCCTGGCCTGTCTGGTACAGGTACCTCCACCACACGCACCCCTCTCTTTTCACTGTCTGTCCTGGCCTGTCTCCCCTGTCTGGTACAGGTACCTCCACCACACGCACCCTCTCTGTTCACTGTCTGTCCTGGCCTGTCTCCCCCTGTCTGGTACAGGTACCTCCCCCAAACTCACCCCTCTCTGTTCACTGTCTGCCCTGCCCTGTCTGGTACAGGTACCTCCACCACACGCACCCCTCTCTGTTCACTGTCTGCCCTGCCCTGTCTGATACAGGTACCCCCACCACACTCACCCCTCTCTGTTCACTGTCTGCCATGCCCTGTCTGGTACAGGTACCTCCCCCACATGCACTCCTCTCTGTTCACTGTCTGTCCTGGCCTGTCTCCCCCTGTCTGGTACAGGTACCCCCACCACACACACCTCTCTCTGTTCACAGTCTGCCATGCCCTGTCTGGTACAGGTACCTCCCCCACATGCACTCCTCTCTGTTCACTGTCTGTCCTGGCCTGTCTCCCCTGTCTGGTACAGGTACCCCCACCACACGCACCCCTCTCTGTTCACTGTCTGTCCTGGCCTGTCTCCCCCTGTCTGGTACAGGTATCTCCCCCACACTCACCCCTCTCTGTTCACTGTCTGTCCTGCCCTGTCTGGTACAGGTACCTTCCCCACACACACCCCTCTCTGTTCACTGTCTGCCCTGCCCTATCTGGTGCAGATTACCTCCACCACACGCACCCCTCTTTTCACTGTCTGTCTGGCCTGTCTCCCCCCTGTCTGCTGCAGGGTACCTCCACCACACTTATCTGTTCACTGTCTGCCCTGTCCTGTCTGGTTATAGTTGCCTCCCCCCACACGCACCCCTTTCTGTTCATGTTTATTCTGAAACAATATCCCCTGTCTGGTGCATGCCCCCACTCACACCCAGCGCCCCTCTTTTCTGTCTGTTTCTGCTATGGTGCAGGTGCCTCCACCACACGCACCCCTCTCTGTTCACTGTCTGCCTGCCCTGTCCTGGTGCAGGTGGCCCCCACCACACTCTCCCCTCCTCCACCAGTTTCTGTCTATGCTCCTGTCTGGTCCAGGTACTCACCACACACACCCCCTCTCTGTTCACTGTCTGACCTGGCTCCTGTTCTCCCCTGTCTGGTTGGGTGCCTCCCAAACTCCCCTCTGTTCACTGTCTGCCTGCCTGTCTGGTACAGGTACCTCCACCACACGCACCCCTCTCTGTTCACTGTCTGCCCTGCCCTGTCTGATACAGGTACCCCCACCACACCTCACCCCTCTCTGTTCACTGTCTGCCATGCCCTGTCTGGTACAGGTACCTCCCCCACATGCACTCCTCTCTGTTCACTGTCTGTCCTGGCCTGTCTCCCCTGTCTGGTACAGGTACCCCCACCACACGCACCCCTCTCTGTTCACTGTCTGTCCTGGCCTGTCTCCCCCTGTCTGGTACAGGTATCTCCCCCACACTCACCCCTCTCTGTTCACTGTCTGTCCTGCCCTGTCTGGTACAGGTACCTTCCCCACACACACCCCTCTCTGTTCACTGTCTGCCCTGCCCTGTCTGGTACAGGTACCTCCACCACACGCACCCCTCTCTTTTCACTGTCTGTCCTGGCCTGTCTCCCCTGTCTGCTACAGGTACCTCCACCACACGCACCCCTCTCTGTTCACTGTCTGCCCTGTCCTGTCTGGTACAGGTACCTCCCCCACACGCACCCCTTTCTGTTCACTGTTTGTCCTGGCCTGTCTCCCCCTGTCTGGTACAGGTACCCCCACTACACGCACCCCTCTCTTTTCACTGTCTGTTCTGCCCTGTCTGGTACAGGTACCTCCACCACACGCACCCCTCTCTGTTCACTGTCTGCCCTGCCCTGTCTGATACAGGTACCCCCACCACACTCACCCTCTCTGTTCACTGTCTGTCCTGGCCTGTCTGGTACAGGTACCCCTACCACACTCACCCCTCTCTGTTCACTGTCTGTCCTGGCCTGTCTCCCATTGTCTGGTACAGGTACCCCCACCACACTCACCCCTATCTGTACACTGTCTGTCCTGCCCTGTCTGGTACAGGTACCTCCACCACACGCACCCTCTCTGTTCACTGTCTGCCCTGGCCTGTCTCCCACTGTCTGGTACAGGTACCTCCCCCACACTCACCCTCTCTGTTCACTGTCTGCCATGCCCTGTCTGGTACAGGTACCTCCCCCACATGCACTCCTCTCTGTTCACTGTCTGTCCTGGCCTGTCTCCCCTGTCTGGTACAGGTACCCCCACCACACACACCCCTCTCTGTTCACAGTCTGCCATGCCCTGTCTGGTACAGGTACCTCCCCACATGCACTCCTCTCTGTTCACTGTCTGTCCTGGCCTGTCTCCCCCTGTCTGGTACAGGTACCCCCACCACACGCACCCCTCTCTGTTCACTGTCTGTCCTGGCCTGTCTCCCCTGTCTGGTACAGGTATCTCCCCCACACTCACCCCTCTCTGTTCACTGTCTGTCCTGCCCTGTCTGGTACAGGTACCTTCCCCACACACACCCCTCTCTGTTCACTGTCTGCCCTGCCCTGTCTGGTACAGGTACCTCCACCACACGCACCCCTCTCTTTTCACTGTCTGTCCTGGCCTGTCTCCCCCTGTCTGCTACAGGTACCTCCACCACACGCACCCCTCTCTGTTCACTGTCTGCCCTGTCCTGTCTGGTACAGGTACCTCCCCCACACGCACCCCTTTCTGTTCACTGTTTGTCCTGGCCTGTCTCCCCCTGTCTGGTACAGGTACCCCCACTACACGCACCCCTCTCTTTTCACTGTCTGTTCTGCCCTGTCTGGTACAGGTACCTCCACCACACGCACCCCTCTCTGTTCACTGTCTGCCCTGCCCTGTCTGATACAGGTACCCCCACCACACTCACCCCTCTCTGTTCACTGTCTGTCCTGGCCTGTCTCCCATTGTCTGGTACAGGTACCCCCACCACACTCACCACTATCTGTACACTGTCTGTCCTGCCCTGTCTGGTACAGGTACCTCCACCACACGCACCCCTCTCTGTTCACTGTCTGCCCTGGCCTGTCTCCCACTGTCTGGTACAGGTACCTCCCCACACTCACCCCTCTCTGTTCACTGTCTGCCCTAGCCTGTCTCAGCCTGTCTGGTACAGGTACCCCCACCACACGCACCCCTCTCTTTTCACTGTCTGTCCAGCCCTGTCTGGTACAGGTACCTCCACCACACGCACCCCTCTCTGTTCACTGTCTGTCCTGTCCTGTCTGGTACAGGTACCCCCACCACACTCACCCCTCTCTGTTCACTGTCTGTCCTAGCCTGTCTCAGCCTGTCTGGTACACGTACCCCCACCACACTCACCCCTCTCTGTTCACTGTCTGTCCTGGCCTGTCTCCCCTGTCTGGTACAGGTACCTCCACCACACGCACCCCTCTCTGTTCACTGTCTGCCCTGCCCTGTTTGGTACAGGTACCTCCACCACACGCACCCCTCTCTTTTCACTGTCTGTCCTGGCCTGTCTCCCCCTGTCTGGTACAGGTACCTCCACCACACGCACCACTCTCTGTTCACTGTCTGCCCTGCCCTGCCTGGTACAGGTACCTCCACCACACGCACTACTCTCTGTTCACTGTCTGCCCTGCCCTGTCTGGTACAGGTACCTCCCCCACTCTCAACCCTCTCTGTTCACTGTCTGTCCTGCCCTTTCTGGTACAGGTACCCCCACCACACACACCACTCTCTGTTCACTGTCTGCCATGCCCTGTCTGGTACAGGTACCTCCCCCAGATGCACTCCTCTCTGTTCACTGTCTGTCCTGGCCTGTCTCCCCCTGTCTGGTACAGGTACCCCCACCACACACACGCCTCTCTGTTCACTGTCTGCCATGCCCTGTCTGGTACAGGTACCTCCCCCACATGCACTCCTCTCTGTTCACTGTCTGTCCTGGCCTGTCTCCCCCTGTCTGGTACAGGTACCCCCACCACACGCACCCCTCTCTGTTCACTGTCTGTCCTGGCCTGTCTCCCCTGTCTGGTACAGGTATCTCCCCCACACTCACCCCTCTCTGTTCACTGTCTGTCCTGCCCTGTCTGGTACAGGTACCTTCCCCACACACCCCTCTCTGTTCACTGTCTGCCCTGCCCTGTCTGGTACAGGTACCTCCACCACACGCACCCCTCTCTTTTCACTGTCTGCCCTGCCCTGTCTGGTACAGGTACCCCCACCACACTCACCCCTCTCTGTTCACTGTCTGTCCTGCCCTGTCTGGTACAGGTACCCCCACCACACTCACCCCTCTCTGTTCACTGTCTGCTCCTGCCCTGTTTGGTACAGGTACCTCCACCACACGCACCCCTCTCTTTTCTCTGTCTGTCCTGGCCTGTCTCCCCTGTCTGGTACAGGTACCTCCACCACACGCACCACTCTCTGTTCACTGTCTGCCCTGCCCTGTCTGGTACAGGTACCTCCCCACTCTCACCCCTCTCTGTTCACTGTCTGTCCTGCCCTTTCTGGTACAGGTACCCCCACCACACACACCCTCTCTGTTCACTGTCTGCCATGCCCTGTCTGGTACAGGTACCTCCCCCACATGCACTCCTCTCTGTTCACTGTCTGTCCTGGCCTGTCTCCCCTGTCTGGTACAGGTACCCCCACCACACACACCCCTCTCTGTTCACTGTCTGCCATGCCCTG
>NW_025751956.1:12500-13836 GCF_021184085.1 Oncorhynchus gorbuscha | reverse complement strand
AGTCTAGGTGACTCATACAGAGTAGATGTCTACCTCGTTCCCTAGTCTAGGGGACTCATACAGAGTAGATGTCTACCTCGTTCCCTAGTCTAGGGGACTCATACAGAGTAGATGTCTACCTCGTTCCCTAGTCTAGGGGACTCATACAGAGTAGATGTCTACCTCGTTCCCTAGTCTAGGGGACTCATACAGAGTAGATGTCTACCTCGTTCCCTAGTCTAGGGGACTCATACAGAGTAGATTGTCTACCTCGTTCCCTAGTCTAGGGGACTCATACAGAGTAGATTGTCTACCTCGTTCCCTAGTCTAGGGGACTCATACAGAGTAGATGTCTACCTCGTTCCCTAGTCTAGGGGACTCATACAGAGTAGATTGTCTACCTCGTTCCCTAGTCTAGGGGACTCATACAGAGTAGATGTCTACCTCGTTCCCTAGTCTAGGGGACTCATACAGAGTAGTTGTCTACCTCGTTCCCTAGTCTAGGTGACTCATACAGAGTAGATGTCTACCTCGTTCCCTAGTCTAGGGGACTCATACAGAGTGGTGTCTACCTGTTCCTAGTCTGGGGACTCATACAGAGTAGATGTCTACCTCGTTCCCTAGTCTAGGGGACTCATACAGAGTAGATGTCTACCTCGTTCCCTAGTCTAGGGGACTCATACAGAGTAGATGTCTGCAGTTCCCTAGTCCTGGGGACTCATCCCTAGTTCTAGTCTAGGGACTCATACAGAGTAGATGTCTACCTCGTTCACATAATCAGGGACTCCTAGATGTCTAGATTCCTAGTCTGGGGACTCATACAGTAGATGTCTAGAGTAGATGTCTACCTCGTTCCCTAGTCTAGGGACTCATACAGAGTAGATGTCTACCTCGTTCCCTAGTCTAGAGGACTCATACAGAGTGAATGTCTACCTCGTTCCCTAGTCCTAGGTGACTCATACAGAGTAGATGTCTACCGTTCCCTGGTCTGAGGACTCATACATGAAATATATTTGTGTTAGCTCATTTCACGCACTCCCACAGGATGCAGGAGGCATTTCACACTCGCACTCACACACACACACAGAGACACAAAGGCATTCACACTCGCACACACACAGAGACACACACAGGACACAGAGGCATTCACTTTCGCGCTCACACACACACACAGAGACACACACAGAGACACAGGGCATTCACACTCGCGCTCACACACACACACAGAGACACACACAGAACACAGATGCTGCACACTCGGCTCACACACACACACAGAGACACACACAGAGACACAGAGGCATTCACACACCCACAGAGACACACACAGAGACACAGAGGCATTCACACACACACA
>NW_025751956.1:0-10000 GCF_021184085.1 Oncorhynchus gorbuscha | reverse complement strand
CTAATGTCAGGCGTCTGTTGAGAGGGAGGACAGAGCTGTTTCTCTCTGCCAGGGAGCTTGTTTGTCTCCTAATGTCAGGCGTCTGTTAGAGAGGAGGACAGAGCTGTTTCTCTCTGCCCAGGGGCTTGTTTGTCTCCCTAATGTCAGGCGTCTGTTAGAGGAGGACAGAGCTCTCTCTCTGCCAGGAGCTTGTTTGTCTCCTAATGTCAGGCAAATCTGTTAGGGGACCCAGAGCTGTTTCTCTCTGCCAGGGAGCTTTGTCTCTAATGTCTAGAGCCAGTCTGTTAGAGAGGAGAACAAGAGCTGTCTACTCTCTGCCAGAGCTTGTTTGTCTCCCTAATGTCAGGCGTCTGTTAGAGAGGAGGAACCCAGAGCTGTCTCTCTCTGCTTGGGGGCTTGTTTGTCTACAATGTCATCGTCTGGTAGAGGAGGACAGAGCTGTCTCTGTCCAGGGGGCTTGTTTGTCTCCTAATGTCAGACGTCTGTTAGAGAGGAGGACAGAGCTGTTTCTCTCTGCCAGGGAGCAGCTGTTTCTCTCTGCTAGGGAGCAGCTGTTTCTCTCTCAGGGACCAGCTGTTTCTCTCTGCCAGGGAGCTTGTTTGTCCCTAATTTCAGACGTCTGTTAGAGAGGAGGACAGAGCTGTTTCTCTCTGCCCAGGAGCTTGTTTGTCTCCTAATGTCAGACGTCTGTTAGAGGAGGAGGACAGAGCTGTTTCTCTCTGCCAGGGAGCTTGTTTGTCTCCTAATGTCAGACGTCTGTTAGAGAGGAGGACAGAGCTGTCTCTCTCTGCCAGGGAGCTTGTTTGTCTCTAATGTCAGACGTCTGTTAGAGAGGAGAACAGAGCTGTTTCTCTGCCAGAGAGCTTGTTTGTCAGATGGGGTTTAATGAGACAAATAAAGGAGAAGAGCTGCTCTATTAAAACCCTAAACCGGGGGGAATGAAATGGAAATGCTCTGGCAAACCTAAACAAAAATAGATGTCATCCTGGAGTACCCATCGTAGTCAGCCAATTAGAGAACGGTATCAACACACATACTGCCTTACCAAGCAAAAAGGCAGTAACTGCTCATCGCTGGAACTGAGAAAAAATGTATTTTATTTACCTTGGTTAAATAGTAAATTTATCCAGTTACTGCTAAACATGACCCTCCATTTTCCTCCTGAACACAATACAATAGAGGCAGGATACTTGTCCACGTGATTAAGTATGTGTTTAATGTAGCAAAAAAAGAAGACATTAACTCATTTTCGACACAAACGAGCAGTTTCTGCCTTTTTGCTTGGTAGGGCAGCACAGGCTGAACACACAGTACTATAATAAGTAATGTGTCCCCATTTAGCAGACTCTTATTCCAAGTGTAATACATTTTACACACGGATGGTCCCGGGATTCGAACTCACTCGCACAGCGTTGCAAGCTTCATTCTACCAACTGAGCTACAGAAGACCCACAGGAACATGAGTCTGCACATTATCTGTAAACCAAGTGATGGACAGCATATGGGTCAGTAGTTACTGTAAATAGACAGTATATGGGTCAGTAGTTACTGTAGATAGACGGCATATGGGTCAGTAGTTACTGTAAATAGACAGTATATGGGTCAGTAGTTACTGTAGATAGACGGCATATGGGTCAGTGTAGTTACTGTGGATAGTATATGGGTCAGTAGTTACTGTAGATAGACAGTATATGGGTCAGTAGTTACTGTAAATAGACAGCATATGGGTAAGTAGTTACTGTAAATAGTATATGGGTCAGTGTAGTTACTGTGGATAGTATATGGGTCAGTAGTTACTGTAGATAGATGGCATATGGGTCAGTAGTTACTGTAAATAGACAGTATATGGGTCAGTAGTTACTGTAGATAGACGGCATATGGGTCAGTGTAGTTACTGTGGATAGTATATGGGTCAGTAGTTACTGTAAATAGACAGCATATGGGTAAGTAGTTACTGTAAATAGTATATGGGTCAGTGTAGTTACTGTGGATAGTATATGGGTCAGTAGTTACTGTAGATAGACGGCATATGGGTCAGTGTAGTTACTGTGGATAGTATATGGGTCAGTAGTTACTGTAGATAGACAGTATATGGGTCAGTAGTTACTGTAAATAGACAGCATATGGGTAAGTAGTTACTGTAAATAGTATATGGGTCAGTGTAGTTACTGTAGATAGACGGCATATGGGTCAGTGTAGTTACTGTAGATAGTATATGGGTCAGTAGTTACTGTAGATAGACAGTATATCGGTCAGTAGTTACTGTAAATAGACAGCATATGGGTAAGTAGTTACTGTAAATAGTATATGGGTCAGTAGTTACTGTAAATAGACAGTATATGGGTCAGTGTAGTTACTGTAAATAGACAGTATATGGGTCAGTGTAGTTACTGTAAATAGACAGCATATGGGTCACTGTAGTTACTGTAGATAGACAGCATATGGGTCAGTAGTTACTGTAGATAGACAGTATATGGGTCAGTGTAGTTACTGTAGATAGACGGCATATGGCTCAGTAGTTACTGTAAATAGACAGTATATGGGTCAGTAGTTACTGTAAATAGACAGTATATGGGTCAGTGTAGTTACTGTAGATAGACAGCATATGGGTCAGTGTAGTTACTGTAGATAGACGGCATATGGGCCAGTGTAGTTACTGTAAATAGACAGTATATTGGTCAGTGTAGTTACTGTAAATAGACAGCATATGGGTCAGTGTAGTTACTGTAGATAGACAGCATATGGGTCAGTATAGTTCCTGTAGATAGACAGTATATGGGTCAGTAGTTAGTGTAGATAGACAGCATATGGGTCAGTAGTTACTGTAAATAGTATATGGGTCAGTGTAGTTACTGTAGATAGACGGCATATGGGGTTACTGTAGATAGTATATGGGTGTAGTTACTGTAGATAGACAGTATATCGGTCAGTAGTTACTGTAAATAGACAGCATATGGGTAAGTAGTTACTGTAAATAGTATATGGGTCAGTAGTTACTGTAAAATAGACAGTATATGGGTCAGTGTAGTTACTGTAAATAGACAGTATATGGGTCAGTGTAGTTACTGTAAATAGACAGCATATGGGGTCACTGTAGTTACTGTAGATAGACAGCATATGGGTCAGTAGTTACTGTAGATAGACAGCATATGGGCCAGTGTGTAGTTACTGTAAATAGACAGTATATGGGTCAGTAGTTACTGTAGATAGACAGTATATGGATCAGTAGTTACTGTAAATAGACAGTATATGGGTCAGTGTAGTTACTGTAGATAGACAGCATATGGGTCAGTTAGTTACTGTAGATAGACGGCATATGGGCCAGTGTAGTTACTGTAAATAGACAGTATATTGGTCAGTGTAGTTACTGTAAATAGACAGCATATGGGTCAGTGTAGTTACTGTAGATAGACAGCATATGGGTCAGTATAGTTCCTGTAGATAGACAGTATATGGGTCAGTAGTTAGTGTAGATAGACAGCATATGGGTCAGTAGTTACTGTAGATAGACAGCATATGGGTCAGTGTAGTTACTGTAAATAGACAGCATATGGGTCAGTAGTTACTGTAAATAGACAGCATATGGGTCAGTATTTACTGTAGATAGACAGCATATGGGTCAGTGTAGTTACTGTAGATAGACAGCATATGGGTCAGTGTAGTTACTGTAAATAGACAGCATATGGGTCAGTAGTTACTGTAAATAGACAGCATATGGGTCAGTGTAGTTACTGTAGATAGACAGCATATGGGTCAGTATTTACTGTAGATAGACAGCATATGGGTCAGTGTAGTTACTGTAGATAGCCAGCATATGGGTCAGTGTAGTTACTGTAAATAGACAGCAATTTTGGGTCAGTATAGTTACTGTAGATAGACAGCATATGGGTCAGTGTAGTTACTGTAAATAGACGGCATATGGGTCAGTGTAGTTACTGTAAATAGGCAGCATATGGGTCAGTGTAGTTACTGTAAATAGTGTAGCAGTAGTGACAGTACCATACACCTTTCCCATAGTGCACTACTGTTGACCAGGGCACTTAGGGTGAAAGGCTGATATTTGGTACACGTACCTAATCCTAGAGTTGAGCAGGGTCCATAATGTGTCCAAACAGAAACCTCTGTATCAACGGATCCTCTGCGGTCATTTACCTACATGTACCAAGTGGTACATTGTGTTGGCGTTGCCAGGCAACATGTGTTGAATCCGATTAAAGGCCTGTCTCAGCATCAGGAGGTGTTCTAGAATGTGCAGGTCTTCTATCTGCAGTAACCTAACAGGAGTCTGTCACCTAGGGTAACCGTATTCTAATCTGTTGCCATGCCACCACCGTGCTGTTATATCATCCCCTTCCCGATGATGATACTATAAAAAGACACGGGTATCCTGGGAAACGGTGCGGATCTTGCCACAGCACTTTCTCTCCTTCAAGCTCCTCTCTCTCTCGCTGTCTCTCTCTCTCTCTCGCTGTCTCTCTCTCTCGCTGTCTCTCTGTCTGTCTCTCTCTCTCTCTCGCTGTCTCTCTCTCTCGATGTCTCTCTCTCTCTCGCTGTCTCTCTCTCTCGATGTCTCTCTCTCTCTCGCTGTCTCTCTCTCTCTCGCTGTCTCTCTCTCTCTCACTGTCTCTCTCTGTCTCTCTCTCTCTCGCTGTCTCTCTCTCTCTCTCTCTCTCTCTCTCTCGCTCTCTCTCTCTCTCTCTCTCTCTCTCTCTCTCTCTCTCTCTCTCTCTCTCGCTCAATTCAATTCAATTCAAGGGCTTTATTGGCATGGGAAACGTGTGTTAACATTGCCAAAGCAAGTGAGGTAGACAACATACAAAGTGAATATCGCTCTCTCTCTGTCTCTCTCTCTGTCTCTCTCTCTCTCCCTCTCATCTTCTTTGCTCTTCCACCTCTCCCTCTCCTTCGCTCTCTCTCTTTCTCTTTCCCCCTCATCACTCCTTCTATATTTCTCTCTCTCTCTCTCTCTCTCTCTCTCTCTCTCTCTCTCTCTCTCTCTCTCTCTCTCTCTCTCTCTCTCTCTCTCTCTCTCTCTCTCTCTCTCTCTTCCCCTCCTCTTTTTTCTCTACCCTTTCCCCCCCTTAATTTATCTCTGTGTCTCTCTCTCTCTCCCTCTCTCCTTCTCTCTAACCTCTGTCTCTGTCTCTGTCTCCTCTCTCTCTCTCCTTCTCTCTACCCTCTGTCTCTGTCTCCTCTCTCTCTCTCCCTCTCTCTAACCTCTGTCTCTCTCTCTCTCTCTCTCCTTCTCTCTAACCTCTGTCTCCTCTCTGTCTCTCTCTCTCTCTCTGTCTCTGTCTCCCCCTCTGTCTCTGTCTCTCTCCCTCTCTCCCTCTGTCTCTCTCTCTCTCTCTCCTTCTCTCTAACCTCTGTCTCTGTCTCCTCTCTCTCTCTCCCTCTGTATGTCTCTCTCCCTCTCTCCCCCTCTGTCTCTGTCTCTCTCCCTCTCTCCCCCTCTGTCTCTCCCTCTCTCCCCCTCTGTCTCTCTCTCCTCTCTCTCTCTGTCTCCCTGTGGTGATGATGGTGGTTCATATCAGAGGAGACACTCTGAGGGTGACTGTAAAGCCTCATCTCATCCATCTTCATAAAGCGGAGAAGTTTTTACTGTGGTTTGTGTAACAGGACACCCCACTGCTTTGTAACCGAACATCCCACTGGTTTGTGACGTCCTGAAGATAAACCTCTGTCCCTGTAAGGTCAACCCCTATAGGCCAGCCCTGTCCGTCATCACACATGTGGCCCTTTGTATAAGTTGAGTCAGTTGCAACTCCCCTCACACGCCGTTACCTCTGACCTCTGCAGCACACACATCTCCCGTCACACTCCGTTACCTCTGACCTCTGCAGCACACACATCTCCCTTCACACGCCGTTACCTCTGACCTCTGCAGCACACACATCTCCCCTCACACTCCGTTACCTCTGACCTCTGCAGCACACACATCTCCCTTCACACCCCGTTACCTCTGACCTCTGTAGCACACACATCTCCCCTCACACTCCGTTACCTCTGACCTCTGTAGCACACACATCTCCCCTCACACTCCGTTACCTCTGACCTCTGTAGCACACACATCTCCCCTCACACGCCGTTACCTCTGACCTCTGCAGCACACACATCTCCCCTCACACGCCGTTACATCTGACCTCTGTAGCACACACACGTCCTTATTAACATAGAAACATGGGAATATACTTTAATAATGACACATCATGTTGTTAAATTGTTCCTATGACCTCTGACCTCTGCAGCACACACATGTCCTTATTAACATAGAAACATGGGAATATACTTTAGTAATGACACATCATGTTGTTAAATAGTTCCTATGACCTCTGACCTATAGGACCTGTTATAACTGGGTCAGTCTCAGTAGTTCCTAGGACCTGTTTCTATCAGTATGTCTGGACTCTGTTTCTATCAGTATGTCTGGACTCTGTATCTATCAGTATGTCTGGACTCTGTATCTATCAGTATGTCTGGACTCTGTTTCTATCAGTATGTCTGGACTCTGTTTCTATCAGTATGTCTGGACTCTGTTTCTATCAGTATGTCTGGACTCTGTTTCTATCAGTATGTCTGGACTCTGTTTCTATCAGTATGTCTGGACTCTGTATCTATCAGTATGTCTGGACTCTGTTTCTATCAGTATGTCTGGACTCTGTTTCTATCTGGACTCTGTTTCTATCAGTATGTCTGGACTCTGTTTCTATCAGTATGTCTGGACTCTGTTTCTATCAGTATGTCTGGACTCTGTTTCTATCAGTATGTCTGGACTCTGTTTCTATCAGTATGTCTGGACTCTGTATCTATCAGTATGTCTGGACTCTGTTTCTATCAGTATGTCTGGACTCTGTTTCTATCAGTATGTCTGGACTCTGTTTCTATCAGTATGTCTGGACTCTGTTTCTATCAGTATGTCTGGACTCTGTATCTATCAGTATGTCTGGACTCTGTTTCTATCAGTATGTCTGGACTCTGTATCTATCAGTATGTCTGGACTCTGTTTCTATCAGTATGTCTGGACTCTGTTTCTATCAGTATGTCTGGACTCTGTTTCTATCTCCATTGCTAGTCAGAGTTCCCTCTGTATAGTATAGAAGACTGGAACACTCAGAGGACGTATATAGGTTAATGCAGACATTCTCTTTCACACACACACACACACACACACACACACACACACACACACACACACACACACACACACACACACACACACACACACACACACACACACACACACACACACACACACACACACACACACACACACACACACACACACACACACACACACACTCCCTTCTTTCCCAGAGACTTCACACCCCTCTGTGTTGTCAGAGTAAACCCTTTAGTCAGGCGTTTGGCTGCTGTGAATATATAAGCCATAAAGACACTGTACTGAAGATCCTGTGTACGGTGGAACGGTGACAGTGGAGTGTCTGTTGGCTGTGGAAGCATATACTGTAAATAAAACCTCTTTGTGTGACTTCCTGTAGCCAAAGACCTGCACTAAACCCGTTGTAAGATGATTCAATGTTTTCTTTGTGTGACTTCCTGTAGCCAAAGACCTGCACTAAACCCATTGTAAGAGGATTCAATGTTTTCTTTGTGTGACTTCCTGTAGCCAAAGACCTGCACTAAACCCATTGTAAGAGGATTCAATGTTTTCTTTGTGTGACTTCCTGTAGCCAAAGACCTGCACTAAACCCATTGTAAGAGGATTCAATGTTTTCTTTGTGTGACTTCCTGTAGCCAAAGACCTGCACTAAACCCATTGTAAGAGGATTCAATGTTTTCTTTGTGTGACTTCCTGTAGCCAAAGACCTGCACTAAACCCATTGTAAGAGGATTCAATGTTTTCTTTGTGTGACTTCCTGTAGCCAAAGACCTGCACTAAACCCGTTGTAAGAGGATTCAATGATTTCTTTGTGTGACTTCCTGTAGCCAAAGACCTGCACTAAACCCGTTGTAAGAGGATTCAATGTTTTCTTTGTGTGACTTCCTGTAGCCAAAGACCTGCACTAAACCCATTGTAAGAGGATTCAATGTTTTCTTTGTGTGACTTCCTGTAGCCAAAGACCTGCACTAAACCCATTGTAAGAGGATTCAATGTTTTCTTTTGTGACTTCCTGTAGCCAAAGACCTGCACTAAACCCATTGTAAGAGGATTCAATGTTTTCTTTGTGTGCCTTCCTGTAGCCAAAGACCTGCACTAAACCCATTGTAAGAGGATTCAATGTTTTCTTTGTGTGCCTTCCTGTAGCCAAAGACCTGCACTAAACCCATTGTAAGAGGATTCAATGTTTTCTTTGTGTGACTTCCTGTAGCCAAAGACCTGCACTAAACCCATTGTAAGAGGATTCAATGTTTTCTTTGTGTGACTTCCTGTAGCCAAAGACCTGCACTAAACCCATTGTAAGAGGATTCAATGTTTTCTTTGTGTGACTTCCTGTAGCCAAAGACCTGCACTAAACCCGTTGTAAGAGGATTCAATGTTTTCTTTGTGTGACTTCCTGTAGCCAAAGACCTGCACTAAACCCGTTGTAAGAGGATTCAATGTTTTCTTTGTGTGACTTCCTGTAGCCAAAGACCTGCACTAAACCCGTTGTAAGAGGATTCAATGTTTTCTTTGTGTGACTTCCTGTAGCCAAAGACCTGCACTAAACCCATTGTAAGAGGATTCAATGTTTTCTTTGTGTGACTTCCTGTAGCCAAAGACCTGCACTAAACCCATTGTAAGAGGATTCAATGTTTTCTTTGTGTGACTTCCTGTAGCCAAAGACCTGCACTAAACCCGTTGTAAGAGGATTCAATGTTTTCTTTGTGTGCCTTTGACTTATTACCATATTAATCAACAAAGCGTATTTTTTTACTGGATTTTATTTTTTATTCATAACTTTAACAATATTTGTTTTTTTATATAAATAAAGGAACAGTTGTTAAAACCTGGGGAAGGAGGAAGTAAAAGGGGGAGGAGCTATACTATCGGTTGTAATATTCGCCTCGTTCTTAGAGAGAGACTTCCTGCAGAGCAGTGGTTTTTCTCGCCTCTCCTCGGTGACCCCCTGACGTTGTACAATGTTGTTGTTGCTCTGAACTCTCTCGCCTGAACCACCTCATCAAGGGCTTGGTGATTCAGCTGACGAGTTGAATCAGGTGCTCTGGGATGGATCCAAAATGTGGATGGCTTGGTGTCCCCGAGGAGACGACAAATCCCTGCTATAAGGCACCATCACCTAACTGTACTTAAACCATTGGCTGTAGGGACACTCAGTCTGTAGGGAGACTCAGCCTGTAGGGAGACTCAGCCTGTAGGGAGACTCAGCCTGTAGGGAGACTCAGCCTGTAGGGAGACTCAGCCTGTAGGGAGACTCAGTCTGTAGGGAGACTCAGCCTGTAGGGAGACTCAGCCTGTAGGGAGACTCAGCCTGTAGGGAGACTCAGCCTGTAGGGAGACTCAGTCTGTAGGGAGACTCAGCCTGTAGGGAGACTCAGCCTGTAGGGACACTCAGTCTGTAGGGACACTCAGTCTGTAGGGACACTCAGTCTGTAGGGACACTCAGCCTGTAGGGAGACTCAGCCTGTAGGGAGACTCAGCCTGTAGGGAGACTCAGCCAGTGTAGGAGACTCAGCCTGTAGGGAGACTCAGCCTGTAGGGAGACTCAGCCTGTAGGGAGACTCAGCCTGTAGGGGAGACTCAGCCTGTAGGGAGACTCAGCCTGTAGGGAGACTGTAGAAAAACTAACTCTCAGCCTGTAGGGAGACTTAGCCTGTTATAGGGACAAGATGACTCAGCCTGATATAAAGTCAAACACGATTCGTTACACAGAGCCTCCTGGCTGTAGAAAAACTAACTCTCCAAGATGATTGGCTGTAGGGACACTCAGCCTGTTATAAAGTCAAACACGATTCGTTACCAGAGCCTCCTGGCTGTAGAAAAACGAACTCTCCAAGATGATTGGCTGTAGTCATCCGGTCGTTACCAGAGCCTCTGGGA
>NW_025751955.1:0-13838 GCF_021184085.1 Oncorhynchus gorbuscha | reverse complement strand
GTGAACACACGCACACACAAACACACACACCTCAATGGCCCTTGATCCTTCTTGACTATATTTGTAAAGGAGGCTAGTCACTGTTTGAGCAGGAGGGCAGAGTTAAGCACAATCCATCCCCCTTCCCCCATCCTCCCTCCCTTCCTCCCCCCACCCCCCATCCCCCTTCTCCCCCAACCCTCCCTCCTCCCAACTCATCCATCTGACCCATTGTGTTTTATGGCCCCCTATTACACATGTTCAGAGTATGCTGCAAACACCACGCAGAGTTTACACAGTTTCACAACTGGCCTGTGAAACAGAGGCTGGGAATGGACAACCAGGGGGAATTGACTGGAGAGATGGTCATTTTTCATGTGTTTTCACAGCCCACAGAGCCCAGATAAGGTCTTTACCTAGTACTGACTGTGAGTAGATCTCAGAACAGTACTGTGAATAGTAGTGACCGCGAGTAGACTGTGAACTGTACTGTGAATAGTAGTGACCGTGAGTAGACTGTGAACAGTACTGTGAATAGTAGTGACCGTGAGTAGACTGTGAACAGTACTGTGAATAGTAGGACCGTGAGTAGACTGTGAACAGTACTGCAATAGTAGTGACCGTGAGTAGACTGTGAACAGTACTGTGAATAGTAGTGACCGTGAGTAGACTGTGAACTGTACTGTGAATAGTAGTGACCGTGAGTAGACTGTGAACTGTACTGTGAATAGCACTGACCGTGAGTAGACTGTGAACTGTACTGTGAATAGTAGTGACCGTGAGTAGACTGTGAACAGTACTGTGAATAGTACTGACCGTGAGTAGACTGTGGAACCGTACTGTGAATAGTAGTGACCGTGAGTAGACTGTGAACTGTACTGTGAATAGTAGTGACCGTGAGTAGACTGTGAACTGTACTGTGAATAGTAGTGACCGTGAGTAGACTGTGAACAGTACTGTGAATAGTAGTGACCGTGAGTAGACTGTGAACTGTACTGTGAATAGTAGTGATCGTGACCCTGGACCGCACCGGGGACAGATTAATTTATAAATGGCAATAAGACCAGTGAGCACTGATAAAGCTCATGCTGTTAAAGGGACATTCCACTTGACAATCTATGTTTGTCAGATGTTTTCATAACCCAAAATTGGTGTTCTGTCGGGATAAATTGACATCCAGGCTTTCTGTTGTGTAGATTGAGCTACATGCCACAATCTACAATGAATGGAAAAGATAAGCCCCTTGTAGGTCTAGTTTCCTGGTTTGTGGTGCTCATACTTTCCATTAATTTGGTGTTGAGACATATACAGTAGCTGGGTCGACACAGCCGATGGCATGGGATGTGGACGCATCTGGACATTAGAAACATCTAACGAACTTTTAATTTTATTCATAGTATAATGCCCTTAAACTTGAAAACCGGTTTTATGAAAACTGAAAACTTTGAACACAAGCCTTTCTCTCACTCATCAAAACTCACCCAGGATTTTATCACCACTACTGACACAGGTGTGTTTAGTCACGATAAACTATCACAATCACACCAAAAACAGTAAATAACATATCAGTGAAACAACATAAAGCCAGTTTTTATGATCTCAATGGGGAAACAGCCTGGAAGTAAGAGCAGTGAATAAAACAATGGCTTGTAGTGTAACAGATATGAATCGGCCTTCCATCTTGGCAGGGAGAGTAGAGATCAGTAACTAAAATTAACTCAGTTCTGTGGTCCTAATGGCACCATTTCTCTATGTAGTGCACTACTTTTAACCAGGGCCATAGGGCTCTGCACTATTATAGGGAATAGGGTGCCATTTGGGACCCAAACTCAGATAAAAAAGTCCATTGAGTTTCTGGGTTTGAAATTCTCTCTGGAACACTTGGTTCCTAGCCTGGAATCCATGCTGATATGAGAAAAGAAATAGCTTTGCTATAGAGAAAGGTCGCCGGAGGCAGACCTGGCTCTCAAGAGAAGACAGGCTATGTGCACACTGCCCACAAAATGAGGTGGAAATTGAGCTGCACTTCCTAACCTCCTGCCAAATGTACGACCATATTAGAGACCCATATTTCCCTCAGATTACACAGACCCACAAAGAATTCGAAAACATATCCAATTATGATAAACTTCCATATCTATTGGGTGAAATACCACAGTGTGCAATCACAGCAGCAAGATTTGTGACCTGTTGCCACAAGAAAAGGACAACCAGTGAAGAACAAACACCATACAACCCATATTCATTTATTTTTCCTTCTTTAGTACTTTAACTATTTGCACATCGCTAAAACACCGTGATATAGACATAATATGACATTTGACATTTTTGATTGTTTATTTCACTTTTGTTTAATATCTATTTCACTTGCTTCAGAAATGTAAATATATGTTTTCCATTCCAATAAAGCCCCTTAAATTGAATTGAGAGAGAGGGGGGTCTATCTACAGTATATAAACTACAGGGTCATCTCAGGTTTAAGTGTAACATATTTGTTTGTGTTTGTTAATGTTGGCTTGTTTTTTTTTCCCGGAATATATTTTTTTTTATTCACTCCAATCCTGTTCTTGAAAACCTTAAGGGTGTGTGTGTGTGTATCTGTGTGTGAGTGTGTGTATGCATGCATGCGTGCGACACCACGAGAGATATGTGAGACACAGAAAGCGAGACAAAAAGACAGACAGACGGACAAAGCTCTTTGGCCACATACAGTATGTATCACTATGTACTATAGAAGACACTAACATCATCTGTTACAACTCTTCCTCAGTCAACCCCTCCCCTGGCATCATCTCACACCCCTGACAGACAGCTATCATCACAGAGCTGCATTCCTGTCTGGAGTCCCAGATAAACACAGAGTGGACACTTCAGACCTGGCTCCATACAGTATAGAGCACGGCATATGGTAGGAAATGGAGACTAGGGCCTGTACTGTGTGTAGAGCAGATCACAGGACCAGGGGGAAAGGGAGGACACTATAGATATAGATAGAGATAGAGATGCAGCATTTAAAGGCAATGTTTACACATTCACGGTAAACGGTGCAGAGAAGGAAATCAGCCCCAAAAAGGAAATTACCTGTAAATGTCAAGTGATCTACAACACGATTGGGATTGAATCCTGGCTGTAGTCTAGAATAGATTCCCTCTGTCTCTCAGAGTGGGAGAATGAAAAATGGATTGTAGCTCAGCTGTCGTCTATTCTTCTCCATACAAGACTCAAACATCCAGAAGAAGTGGGAAAACAAAGCTGCTGTCTTCATCTTAAAGCTGACCAGGCCTTCTGACGTGATGATAAACCACGTCATTAAACCCTGTCCATGTCTGGGCTCCCACGGACATCTCATCAGCATAATAATAACATCCAGGTCAACATCCGTCTGTTAAAGCTAGAGATATCTCTTGTTTTGCACGGGTTGTGGTCCTCAAACCACCACATCCGTATCTGTGGTGGAAGGTGGTCTGGCTACAGCGGTGTTGGCGTATCTGTGGTGGAAGGTGGCCTGGCTACAGCGGTGTTGGCGTATCTGTGGTGGAAGGTACCCTGGCTACAGCGGTGTTGGTGTATCTGTGGTGGAAGGTGGCCTGGCTACAGCGGTGTTGGCGTATCTGTGGTGGAAGGTGGCCTGGCTACAGCGGTGTTGGCGTATCTGTGGTGGAAGGTGGCCTGGCTACAGCGGTGTTGGTGTATCTGTGGTGGAAGGTGGCCTGGCTACAGCGGTGTTGGCGCATCTGTGGTGGAAGGTGGCCTGGCTACAGCGGTGTTGGCGTATCTGTGGTGGAAGGTGGCCTGGCTACAGCGGTGTTGGCGTATCTGTGGTGGAAGGTGGCCTGGCTACAGCGGTGTTGGTGTATCTGTGGTGGAAGGTGGCCTGGCTACAGCGGTGTTGGCATATCTGTGGTGGAAGGTGGCCTGGCTACAGCGGTGTATCTGTGATGGAAGGTGGCCTGGCTACAGAGGTGTTGGTGTATCTGTGGTGGAAGGTGGCCTGGCTACAGCGGTGTTGGTGTATCTGTGATGGAAGGTGGCCTGGCTACAGCGGTGTTGGTGTATCTGTGTTGGAAGGTGGCCTGGCTACAGCGGTGTATCTGTGATGGAAGGTGGCCTGGCTACAGCGGTGTTGACGTATCTGTGGTGGAAGGTGGCCTGGCTACAGCGGTGTTGGCGTATCTGTGGTGGAAGGTGGCCTGGCTACAGCGGTGTTGGTGTATCTGTGGTGGAAGGTGGCCTGGCTACAGCGGTGTTGGTGTATCTGTGGTGGAAGGTGGCCTGGCTACAGCGGTGTTGGTGTATCTGTGGTGGAAGGTGGCCTGGCTACAGCGGTGTTGGCGTATCTGTGGTGGAAGGTGGCCTGGCTACAGCGGTGTTGGTGTATCTGTGTTGGAAGGTGGCCTGGCTACAGCGGTGTATCTGTGATGGAAGGTGGCCTGGCTACAGCGGTGTTGGTGTATCTGTGGTGGAAGGTGGCCTGGCTACAGTGGTGTTGGTGTATCTGTGTTGGAAGGTGGCCTGGCTACAGCGGTGTATCTGTGATGGAAGGTGGCCTGGCTACAGCGGTGTTGGTGTATCTGTGATGGAAGGTGGCCTGGCTACAGCGGTGTTGGTGTATCTGTGGTGGAAGGTGGCCTGGCTACAGCGGTGTTGGTGTATCTGTGATGGAAGGTGGCCTGGCTACAGCGGTGTTGGTGTATCTGTGGTGGAAGGTGGCCTGGCTACAGCGGTGTTGGTGTATCTGTGGTGGAAGGTGGCCTGGCTACAGCGGTGTTGGTGTATCTGTGGTGGAAGGTGGCCTGGCTACAGCGGTGTTGGTGTATCTGTGGTGGAAGGTGGCCTGGCTACAGCGGTGTTGGCGCATCTGTGGTGGAAGGTGGCCTGGCTACAGCGGTGTTGGCGTATCTGTGGTGGAAGGTGGCCTGGCTACAGCGGTGTTGGCGTATCTGTGGTGGAAGGTGGCCTGGCTACAGCGGTGTTGGTGTATCTGTGGTGGAAGGTGGCCTGGCTACAGCGGTGTTGGCATATCTGTGGTGGAAGGTGGCCTGGCTACAGCGGTGTATCTGTGATGGAAGGTGGCCTGGCTACAGAGGTGTTGGTGTATCTGTGGTGGAAGGTGGCCTGGCTACAGCGGTGTTGGTGTATCTGTGATGGAAGGTGGCCTGGCTACAGCGGTGTTGGTGTATCTGTGTTGGAAGGTGGCCTGGCTACAGCGGTGTATCTGTGATGGAAGGTGGCCTGGCTACAGCGGTGTTGGCGTATCTGTGGTGGAAGGTGGCCTGGCTACAGCGGTGTTGGCGTATCTGTGGTGGAAGGTGGCCTGGCTACAGCGGTGTTGGTGTATCTGTGGTGGAAGGTGGCCTGGCTACAGCGGTGTTGGCGCATCTGTGGTGGAAGGTGGCCTGGCTACAGCGTTGTTAGCGTATCTGTGGTGGAAGGTGGCCTGGCTACAGCGGTGTTGGCGTATCTGTGGTGGAAGGTGGCCTGGCTACAGCGGTGTTGGTGTATCTGTGTTGGAAGGTGGCCTGGCTACAGCGGTGTATCTGTGATGGAAGGTGGCCTGGCTACAGCGGTGTTGGTGTATCTGTGGTGGAAGGTGGCCTGGCTACAGTGGTGTTGGTGTATCTGTGTTGGAAGGTGGCCTGGCTACAGCGGTGTATCTGTGATGGAAGGTGGCCTGGCTACAGCGGTGTTGGTGTATCTGTGATGGAAGGTGGCCTGGCTACAGCGGTGTTGGTGTATCTGTGGTGGAAGGTGGCCTGGCTACAGCGGTGTTGGTGTATCTGTGATGGAAGGTGGCCTGGCTACAGCGGTGTTGGTGTATCTGTGGTGGAAGGTGGCCTGGCTACAGCGGTGTTGGTGTATCTGTGGTGGAAGGTGGCCTGGCTACAGCGGTGTTGGTGTATCTGTGATGGAAGGTGGCCTGGCTACAGCGGTGTTGGTGTATCTGTGGTGGAAGGTGGCCTGGCTACAGCGGTGTTGGTGTGTATCTGTGGTGGAAGGTGGCCTGGCTACAGCGGTGTTGGTGTATCTGTGGTGGAAGGTGGCCTGGCTACAGCGGTGTTGGTGTATCTGTGGTGGAAGGTGGCCTGGCTACAGCGGTGTTGGCGTATCTGTGGTGGAAGGTGGCCTGGCTACAGCGGTGTTGGTGTATCTGTGGTGGAAGGTGGCCTGGCTACAGCGGTGTTGGTCAGACCTTGAGACATCCAGAAAGCGCCATGGGACTCATCTGTAGTCGGTACCGTCGATCTGACAACTTGTGTCTGTAGCGTCTGTAACTGTTTGGGATAATCTGACCCCTCTATGAAAAGGTGAGTTTCCCATGAGCTCCAGGAAGCCCACAAGCCTCACAAGACATGTCTGAAAGTAGCCGGGTAGCAGCTAAAAACAATTATGGAAGTACACTACCGGTCGAAGGTTTTACAACACCTACTCATTCAAGGGCTTTTCTTTATTTTTTACTATTTTATACATTGTTGAATAATAGTGAAGACATCAGAACAATGAAATAACAGACAGACAGAAGAGCACCAAAGACACATGCGTAACATGTGAGCTCATCCCTCACCCTGTTACATACAGTACCTATAATCTATTAAAGCACAGGCCTCCCTCACACAGGCCTCCCTCACACCGGCCTCTCTCACACCGGCCTCTCTCACACAGGCCTCTCTCACACAGGCCTCTCTCACACAGGCCTCTCTCACACAGGCCTCCCTCACACAGGCCTCTCTCACACCGGCCTCTCTCACACAGGCCTCTCTCACACAGGCCTCTCTCACACAGGCCTCTCTCACACAGGCCTCTCTCACACAGGCCTCTCTCACACAGGCCTCCCTCACACAGGCCTCTCTCACACCGGCCTCTCTCACACAGGCCTCTCTCACACAGGCCTCTCTCACACACAAATTGATGGTTTGGACATCCTAGGTATACTTGACAAGATAACAGGGCAAATAGTGTGTCTCAACAGAGTTTATAGGTTGACTTTCAAGTTCCATCTAATAATATCTTTACACACAGCAAATCAAAGCCTGTCTGTGGATATAAACAATGTTAAAAGCCATAATGCAGAGCGGTGCTTGCAATAAGTCAGAGAGGTAGTAGTAGTGTGTTTGGGCTTGGACTTGAAAGTGCATACCAGACCCAGCGATACCCTATTATGAGTAAATCAGTGCTGTGGGCTCTGTAAATTATGAGCCTGTGTGTGTGTGGGGGGGGCATGCATGTGTGCGTGTGTGTGTGTCCTAGCCTCTTCTTTGTGTGGTTGTTATTCATGTGCAGGTTACTGATTGATCCGCCAGGCTGAGGGAGTGGCGTACAAGGCAGAGAGCAGCTCCACATACAGGGCTCAGCTACCAGGGTCAGACTACAGGGCTCAGCTACCAGGGTCAGACTACAGGGCTCAGCTACCAGGGTCAGACTACAGGGCTCAGCTACCAGGGTCAGACTACAGGGCTCAGCTACCAGGGTCAGACTACAGGGCTCAGCTACCAGGGTCAGACTACAGGGCTCAGCTACCAGGGTCAGACTACAGGGCTCAGCTACCAGGGTCAGACACACACTGACACAAGCATGTGTGAAGTGAGCACCCTAATTTTCAGTCTATGATGAATACAGTCAGACAAACACGCACTCTCTCAAATACACACACACACACACACTCTGAAATACTGTAAAATAATACTGAGAAAAACATACAGCTCACAGTGTGTGTATATACAGTATGCAAACACACACACGCACACCATCTATATCCCATCCCCACACAGACCCATATCCCTGTACAGTATCTCCACACACAGTTTCAGTTCTGATGTCAAAACCCCCATCTCTTATAGTAGCCCACTCTAAACCCCCCCACACTGATCATGAAGACCACCTTCTCTAAACCCCCCCACACTGATCATGAAGACCACCTTCTCTAAACCCCCCCACACTGATCATGAAGACAACCTTCTCTAAACCCCCCACACTGATCATGAAGACCACCTTCTAAACCCCCACACTGATCATGAAGACAACCTTCTCTAAACACCCCCACACTGATCATGAAGACAACCTTCTCTAAACCCCCACACTGATCATGAAGACAACCTTCTCTAAACCCCCACACTGATCATGAAGACAACCTTCTAAACCCCCACACTGATCATGAAGACAACCTTCTCTAAACCCCCCACACTGATCATGAAGACAACCTTCTCCAAACACCCCCACACTGATCATGAAGACCACCTTCTCCAAACACCCCCACACTGATCATGAAGACGACCTTCTCTAAACACCCCCACACTGATCATGAAGACCACCTTCTCCTAACACCCCCACACTGATCATGAAGACAACCTTCTCCTAACACCCCCACACTGATCATGAAGACAACCTTCTCCTAAAACCCCCACACTGATCATGAAGACAACCTTCTCCTAACACCCCCACACTGATCATGAAGACAACCTTCTCCTAACACCCCCACACTGATCATGAAGACAACCTTCTCCTAACACCCCCACACTGATCATGAAGACAACCTTCTCCAAACACCCCCACACTGATCATGAAGACAACCTTCTCCAAACACACCCACACTGATCATTAAGACAACCTTCTCCGTCTCCAGAGCTGAACAAATATGCCCAGAATGTGACAGCAGCTCCGCACACGTTCCGGCGGGAGACAAACAGGACAGATGACGACGACATGACTAGACATGCACTCCCTGCTCCGATGCAAACTGTGGGAAAGGAGACATTCAATGGGAATGGGTTGTGTACACTACAAAGAGCAGCACAGAGCCAAGGGCTTAGGGTTGGAGACTCAGGTTGTGCCCCAAATGGCCTAGCCCCTATATGGGTCCCTGTCAAAAATAGTGCACTATATAGGGAATAGGATACCATTTGGGACGCACCCTCAGAGAAAGGAAGCTGTAGGATAATAAAGCAAATAGAGTGGGTTCTAGGAGTGGTTGCGTGAGTGAGACACCATTCAGGGTGAAAGAGTGGGTGAGTGAGACACCATTAAGGGTGAAAGAGTGGCTGGGGGAGTGAGTGAGACACCATTAAGGGTGAAAGAGTGGCTGAGGGAGTGAGTGAGACACCATTAAGGGTGAAAGAGTGGCTGAGTGAGTGTGTGAGACACCATTAAGGGTGAAAGAGTGGCTGAGTGAGTGAGTGAGACACCATTAAGGGTGAAAGAGTGGCTGAGGGAGTGAGTGAGACACCATTAAGGGTGAAAGAGTGGCTGAGTGAGTGAGAAACCGTTAAGGGTGAAAGAGTGGGTGAGTGAGTGAGAAACCGTTAAGGGTGAAAGAGTGGGTGAGTGACTGAGAAACCGTTAAGGGTGAAAGAGTGGCTGAGTGAGTGAGTGAGCCACCATTAAGGGTGAAAGAATGGGTGAGTGAGTGAACCACCCATTAAGGGTGAAAGAATGGGTGAGTGAGTGAACCACCCATTAAGGGTGAAAGAATGGGTGAGTGGGTGAACCACCATTCGGGGTGAAACGTGACGCTGGATACAGGCTACGTTCAGATACAGGCTAGAGGCAGGTGTTCACACATGGAGGTTAAACATAGTCAGGAGGGGAGAGAGACAACACAGGGAGAATGATGGATGGATATAGCACCTTGTCTCCATGCTGAGTATCATAGATGGATGGATATAGCACCTTGTCTCCATGCTGAGTATCATAGATGGATGGATACAACACCTTTTCTCCATGCTGAGTATCATAGATGGATGGATATATCACCTTGTCTCCATGCTGAGTATCATAGATGGATAGATATAGCACCTTGTCTCCATGCTGAGTATCATAGATGGATGGATACATCACCTTGTCTCCATGCTGAGTATCATAGATGGATGGATACAACACCTTTTCTCCATGCTGAGTATCATAGATGGATGGATACAACACCTTTTCTCCATGCTGAGTATCATAGATGGATGGATATATCACCTTGTCTCCATGCTGAGTATCATAGATGGATGGATATAGCACCTTGTCTCCATGCTGAGTATCATAGATGGATGGATACATCACCTTGTCTCCATGCTGAGTATCATAGATGGATGGATATAGCACCTTGTCTCCATGCTGAGTATCATAGATGGATGGATATAGCACCTTGTCTCCATGCTGAGTATCATAGATGGATGGATACAACACCTTGTCTCCATGCTGAGTATCATAGATGGATGGATATAGCACCTTGTCTCCATGCTGAGTATCATAGATGGATGGATACAACACCTTGTCTCCATGCTGAGTATCATAGATGGATGGATATAGCACCTTGTCTCCATGCTGAGTATCATAGATGGATGGATACAACACCTTGTCTCCATGCTGAGTATCATAGATGGATGGATACATCACCTTGTCTCCATGCTGAGTATCATAGATGGATGGATACATCACCTTGTCTCCATGCTGAGTATCATAGATGGATGGATACATCACCTTGTCTCCATGCTGAGTATCATAGATGGATGGATACATCACCTTGTCTCCATGCTGAGTATCATAGATGGATGGATACATCACCTTGTCTCCATGCTGAGTATCATAGATGGATGGATACAACACCTTGTCTCCATGCTGAGTATCATAGATGGATGGATACAACACCTTGTCTCCATGCTGAGTATCATAGATGGATGGATATATCACCTTGTCTCCATGCTGAGTATCATAGATGGATGGATATAGCACCTTGTCTCCATGCTGAGTATCATAGATGGATGGATATAGCACCTTGTCTCCATGCTGAGTATCATAGATGGATGGATATAGCACCTTGTCTCCATGCTGAGTATCATAGATGGATGGATACAACACCTTTTTCATGGATGGATGGATGAATGAATATAGCACCTCATCTCCATGCTGAGTATTATGGATGGATTTTAAAAATATTTTTATTTTTATTTAACCTGGTAGGCTAGTTGAGAACAAGTTATCATTTGCAACTGTGACCTGGCCAAGATAAAGCAAAGCAGTGTGACACAGACAACAACACAGAGTTACACATGGAGTAAACAATAAACAAGCCAATAACACAAGCAAGTCAATTACACAGTAGAGACAAGAAAGTCTATATACAGTGTGTTCAAAAGGCATGAGGAGGTAGGCAATAAATAGGCCACAGGAGTGAATAATTACAATTTAGCAAATTAACACCGGAGTGATAAATGAGCAGATGATGATGTGCAAGTAGAGATACTGGTGTGCAAAAGAGCAGAAAAGTAAATAAAATAAAAACAGTATGGGGATGAGGTAGGTAGATTGGGTGGGCTATTTACAGATGGACTATGTACAGCTGCAGTGATCGGTTAGCTGCTCAGATAGTTGATGTTTAAAGTTGGTGAGTTTGCAATTCGTTCCAGTCACTGGCAGCAGATAACTGGAAGGAAAGGCGGCCAAATGAGGTGTTGGCTTTGGGGATGATCAGTGAGATACACCTGCTGGAACGTGTGCTACGGGTGGGTGTTGTTATCGTGACCAGTGAACTGAGATAAGGCGGAGCTTTACATAGCAGAGACTTATAGATGACCTGGAGCCAGTGGGTCTGGCGACGAATATGTAGCGAGGGCCAGCCGACTAGAGCATACAGGTCGCAGTGGTGGATGGTATAAGGTGATTTTGTAACAAAACGGATGGCACTGTTGTAGACTGCATCCAGTTTGCTGAGTAGAGTGTTGGAAGCTATTTTGTAGATGACATCGCCGAAGTCGAGGATCGGTAGGATAGTCAGTTTTACTAGGGTAAGTTTGGCGGTGTGAGTGAAGGAGGCTTTGTTGCGAAATAGAAAGACGATTCTAGATTTTATTTTGGATTGGAGATGTTTAATATGAGTCTGGAAGGAGAGTTCACAGTCTAGCCAGACACCTAGGTATTTATGGTTGTCCACATATTCTAGGTCGGGACCGTCCAGGGTGGTGATGCCAGTCGGGCGGGCGGGTGCGGTCAGCGAATGGTTGAAAAGCATGAGTTTGGTTTTACTAGCGTTTGCGTTTAAGAGCAGTTGGAGGCCACGGAAGGAGTGTGGTATGGCATTGAAGCTTGTTTGGAGGTTCGTTAGCACAGTGTCCAAGGAAGGGCCAGAAGTATACAGAATGGTGTCGTCTGTGTACATGTGGATCAGGGAATCGCCCGCAGCAAGAGCAACATCATTGATATATACAGAGAAAAGAGTCGGCCAGAGAATTGAACCCTGTGGATGGATGGATGGATGGAATATAACACCTCGTCTCCATGCTGAGTATCATTGATGGATGGATGAATGAATATAGCACCTTGTCTATATGCTGAGTATCATGGATGGATGAATGAATATAGCACCATGTTTACATGCTGAGTATCATGGATGGATGGATGAATGAATATAGCACCTTGTCTCCATGCTGAGTATTATGGATGGATGGATGAATGAATATAGCACCTTGTCTCTATGCTGAGTATTATGGATGGATGGATGAATGAATATAGCACCTCGTCGCCATGCTCAGTATCATGGATGGATGGATGAATGAATATAGCACCTCGTCTCTATGCTGAGTATCATGGATGGATGGATGAATGAATATAGCCCCTTGTCTCCATGCTGAGTATCATTGATGGATGGATGAATGAATATAGCACCTTGTCTCTATGCTGAGTATCGTGGATGGATGGATGAATATAGCCCCTTGTCTCCATGCTGAGTATCATGGATGGATGGATGAATGAATATAGCACCTTGTCTCTATGCTGAGTATCATGGATGGATGGATGAATGAATATAGCCCCTTGTCTCCATGCTGAGTATCATGGGTGGATGGATGGATGAATATAGTCCCTTGTCTCCATGCTGAGTATCATGGATGGATGGATAGATGAATGAATATAGCACCTCGTCGCCATGCTGAGTATCATGGATGGATGGATGAATGAATATAGCACCTTGTCTCCATGCTGAGTATCATGGATGGATGGATGGATGGATGGATGGATGGATGGATGGATGGATGGATGGATGGATGGATGGATGGATATAACACCTTGTCTCCATGCTGAGTATCATGGATGGATGGATGGATGGATGGATGGATGGATGGATGGATGGATGGATGGATGGATGGATGGATGGATGGATGGATGGATGGATGGATGGATGGATGGATGGATGGATGGATGGATGGATATAACACCTTGTCTCCATGCTGAGTATCATGGATGGATGGATGGATGGATGGATGGATGGATGGATGGATGGATGGATGGATGGATGGATGGATGGATGGATGGATGGATATAACACCTTGTCTCCATGCTGAGTATCATGGATGGATGGATGGATGGATGGATGGATGGATGGATGGATGGATGGATGGATGGATGGATGGATGGATGGATGGATGGATGGATGGATGGATGGATATAACACCTTGTCTCCATGCTGAGTATCATGGATGGATGGATGGATGGATGGATGGATGGATGGATGGATGGATGGATGGATGGATGGATATAACACCTTGCCTCCAAGGCTCTTCGAGAGTAACTTTCCTAATGCACCACCCATGTATGGCATCTCACTGTCACACATTCAGACGGCAGACATTTAGGACCAGAGCAGACAATCTGATAGCCAATCATCATCACCTGTAGACCAGATATTAAGTAATCTGATGAGGCCTGTATATTGTATACCACATGCATTTACATGTGTCATGTTATTCATTTAGCAGACACTCTTGTCCAGTGACTTACAGTTAGTACGTTCATGTTAATAGCTAGTTGGGCCGACCATATATCACAATCACAGTAAATACATGGAGAAGATGACATGTACACATCCGTCCATTGGCGAAACAAATAAA
>NW_025751954.1:0-13840 GCF_021184085.1 Oncorhynchus gorbuscha | reverse complement strand
TCCTTCTCCACTTACTAATGAGGTTTACAGGGTGGATCCCAAAATAAATATGGAAAGAGATTTAAAAAATATATATATTAGACATGTTATAGATAAAACGATAAGTAGCATTTTGTTCTTAACCATGTGCATGGTTTTCTCCTCCGCCAAAACAACAGCGGATTCAAAAGGGTTGTGGCAGATTTCCAAACTTTTCCACAAAGGACTCAGGTAGGACTCAGGTAGGACTCAGGTAGGACTCAGGTAGGACTCAGGTAGGACTCAGGTAGGACTCAGGTAGGATCCAAATGATTATCCTGTGGTCCTTCTGTAGCTCAGTTGGTAGAGCATGGCGCTTGTAACGCCAGGGTAGTGGGTTCGATTCCCGGGACTACCCATACGTAGAATGTATGCACACATGACTGTAAGTCGCTTTGGATAAAAGCGTCTGCTAAATGGCATATATTATTATTATTATTATTATTATTATTATATTATCCTCGATGAAAGGTGGCTATCGAGGAGGGGAGGACTCTTCCGTTCACCTAGTAATTAATTTACATTTAGGAGAGAGGACGGAGGAGAGAGGGTGTAGGAGAGAGGGTATAGGAGAGAGGGTGTAGGAGAGAGGACGGAGGAGAGAGGGTGTAGGAGAGAGGGCGGAGGGAGCTCCACCCCGCCGCCACACCCAAGTTTGAGCTCAGCAGTCAGGCAGAAGAGGAATGGAGCATGTTTTTTTGTTTTTTAACCTTTTTTCTCCCCAATTTCGTGGTTTCCAATTGGTAGTAGTTACTATCTTGTCTCATCGCTGCAACTCCCGTACGGGCTCGGGAGAGGCGAAGGTTGAAAGCCATGCGTCCTCCGAAACACAACCAACCAAGTCGCACTGCTTCTTGAAACAAAGCACATCCAAACCGGAAACCAGCCACACCAATGTGTCAGAGGAAACACTGTACACCTGGCGACCTGGTCTGCGTGCACTGCACCCGGCCCGCTCAGGAGTCGCTAGTGCGCGATGAGACAAGGATATCCCTACCGACCAAACCCTCCCTAACCCGGACAACGCTAGGCCAATTGTGCGCTGCCCCTTGGGCCTCCCGGTCGCAGCCGGCTGAGACAGAGCCTGGACTCGAACCCAGAATCTCTGGTGGCACAATTGTGCCTTAGACCACTGCGCCACCCGGGAGAGGGAATGGAGCATGTTGATCATAGAAGTACCTGAGCTGAGATGCCCCCTCTACACCGAGATCGGCCCCCTCTACACCGAGATCGGCCCCCTCTACACCGAGATCGCCCCCCTCTACACCGAGATCGGGCCCCTCTACACCGAGACACCCCTGAGATGGCCCATCTACACTGAGATGGCCCCTCTACACCGAGACGCCCCTGAGATGGCCCATCTACACTGAGATGGGCCCCTCTACACCGAGATCGGGCCCCTCTACACCGAGACGCCCCATCTACACTGAGATGGCCCCTCTACACCGAGACGCCCCTGAGATGGCCCATCTACACTGAGATCGGGCCCCTCTACACCGAGACGCCCCTGAGATGGCCCCTCTACACTGAGATCTCCTGATCATTTAATTTGACATTTATAAGTTTATTTGACAATCAGGACGATGCACATTTATTAACATTTCTGTAAATGTGTCAGATTTAACCAGCCAACGAATTATCATCTGCTTATTAGCAATTAGCAGCTAGCTAATTGTCATCTCTCCTCATTGGACCAGTCGGCCAGTGGGCCTCTATGCCTATAGCCTACCTGATGTTGATGAAAGAGCCAGTGGAGAGTGGGATCCTCTCAGCCAGGAGCCCCAGCAGACGCACCCCGTCGTACAGACTGAGGGGGCTGCGGAGAAATACACATGCATTCATACACACGGACACACTCATACACACGGACACACTCATACACACTCATACATGCATACACACAGAGCACTGAAGAGAAAAGCAAAAGCACAAACACACACACATATACAGTACAACTGCAAGCAAAATCACAAACACAGATACACACAAACCTGCAAACACACACACACACAAACTCTTACATACACACGCTTACATACACACGCCATGTACAGTCAAAGACTCTGAGACAGACACGTAGACAGACAGACAGATATACGCTCCTACACCAACATCCTGTGTTTATGAACATTAGGCTTAGAAGACCTTTGGTTGGTGACGATGTAGCCGTATTCCTCCTTCACATGTGTGGTCCCTCCTGGTGGTTCTTTCTTCCCCTGCGTCTTTGTCTCCACCGGGGCCCCTGGCTCCTTTACACTGGCTCCCTCTGTGGCAGGAGGGGCCCCCATGGTGGGAGGGTGATCCGGGGAGGCTTGGGGCCCAGGGGGCGGGGCAGGAAGGGAGGTGGGGGCACCTAGCACAGGAGATTTGTCCACCTTATGTGTCATGGCCCCTTCAGTGATCTGATGAGGAATAGGAGGAGGCACCAAACACCTTAACATCCGTTATAGTAGGATTTAATAAATACATGTTTCATTTTAATATTACTCCAGGATACGTAAAATAGACCACAGATTTCCTCAGATTGGGGATGTTCTGCCTCCTACTGTTTGGTAGATGCAACAACAACAACCAGAAAGCCTAATTATTGCCATTCCACATTTACTGTAAATGCTATTAACATTGTATAAAAAACCTTTCATATCGTTAAATAAACAACACTTATAAACCAAGAGCAATAATGTAATTTCTAGAGTTTTGCTGTTTTATCTCAACGTACCTTCTTACGTGGGGCAGCACTGTTCCGGTATTTGTCTGAAAAGCAAAGAACACAGATTCTCATTATCTGACACACAGATAATAATTGTTTCAGTATCTGTAATTGTCACAGTATAATCCCACCACAAAATGTCACATTTTTCAGTCTCATTATTGGGTCATGCCATTTTGTATAAAGATACTGCAGGTATTCCTGCGTCGTGGTTCACAACTTGATTTCCTCTATTATATCACGGTATCTCATTTAATGAATGATACTAGTGACACATACAGTAGTCTTGCCTTTTGAGGCCACAGCTTGGAAGTGTCTTTCTGTGTGGTGAAAAGACTGTGATTTTTAGACAACATTTCAGTAAGGTGTTTGCTGTAAAGTGCTGGCCTCCTTCCGGTCAAAAGTTTTAGAACACCTACTCATTCAGGTTTTTCTTTATTTTTACTATTTTCTACATTGTAGAATAATACTGAAGACGTCAAAACTATGAAATAATACATATGGAATCATCTAGTAACCAAAAAAAGTGTTAAACAAATCTAAATATATTTTACATTTGAGATTCTTCAAATAGCCACCCTTTGCCTTGATGGCAGCTTTGCACACTCTTAGCATTCTCTCAACCAGCTTCATGAGGTAATCACCTGGAATGCATTTAAATTAACAGGTGGGCCTTCTTAAAAGTTAATTTGTGGAATTTCTTTCCTTCTAAATGCATTTGAGCCAATCAGTTGTGTTGTGACAAGGTGTGGGAGGGGGGAGGTTACAGAAGATTATCTATATAGATATTTGGTAAAAGACCAAGAGAAACAACAGTCCATCATTACTTTGACATGTCAGTCAATATGGAACATTTCAAGAACTTTCAAAGTTTCTTCAAGTGCGCTATGATGAACACGGTTCTCACGAGGACCGCCACAGGAAAGGAAGACCCAGAGTTACCTGTGCTGCAGTGGATAAGTTCATTAGAGTTACCAGCCTCAGAAATTGCAGCCCAAATAAATTCTTCACAGAGTTCAAGTAACAAACACATCTCAACATCAACTGTTCAGAGGAGACTGCGTGAATAAGCCCTTCATGGTCGAATTTCTGCAAAGAAACCACTACTAAAGGACACCAATAAGAAGAGACTTGCTTGGGCCAAGAAACACGAGCAATGGACATTAAACAGGTGGAAATATGTCCTTTGGTCTGGAGTCCAAATTGGAGATTTTTTGGTTCCAACAGCCGTGTCTTTGTGAGACGTGGTGTGGGTGAACGGATGATGTCTGCATGTGTATTTCCCACCGTGAAGCATGGAGGAGGAGGTGTGATGGTGTGGGGGGGCTTTGCTGGTGACACTGTCTGTGATTTATTTAAGAGTTCAAGGCACACTTAACCAGCATGGCTACCACAGCATTCTGCAGGGATACACCATTTTATGCGTTGCACAACCTGCCCTCCATGACACCTATAGCACCCGATGTCACAGGAAGGCCAAAAAGATCATCAAGGACAACAACCACCCGAGCCACTGCCTGTTCACCCCGCTACCATCCAGAAGGCGAGGTCAGTACAGGTGCATCAAAGCTGGGACCGAGAGACTGAAAAACAGCTTCTATCTCAAGGCCATCAGACTGCTAAACAGCCACCACTAACTCAGAGAGGCTGATGTCTACATTGAGACCCAATCACTGGCCACTTTAATAAATGGATCACTAGTCACTTTAAACAATGCCACTTTAAGTAATGTCACTTTAATAATGTTTACATACCCTACATTACTCATCTCATATGTATATACTGTATTTTATACCATCTATTGCACCTTGCCTATGCCGCTTGGCCATCGCTCAACCATATGTTTAAATGTACATATTCTCATTCACCCCTTTAGATTTGTGTGTATTGGGTAGTTGTTGGGGAATTGTTAGATTTCTTGTTAGATATTACTGCACTGTCAGAACTAGAAGCACAAGCATTTCGCTACACTCGCATTAACATCTGCTAACCATGTGTATGTGACTATCATTTGTTTTTCAACAGGACAATGACCCGACACACTTTGCATCAGATGACCTGGCCTCCACAATCCCCGACCTCAACCAAATTGAGATGGTTTGGGATGAGTCGGACCTCAGAGTGAAGGAAAAGTAGCCAACAAGTGTTCAATATATGTGGGAACTCCTTCAAGACCAATTTGTAAGTCGCTCTGGATAAGAGCGTCTGCTAAATGACTTAAATGTAAATGTAAATGTAAGACTGTTGGAAAAGGATTCCAGGTGAAGCTGGTTGAGAGAATTCCAAGAGTGTACAAATCTGTCATCAAGGCAAAGGGTGGCTATTTGAAGAATATCAAATATAAAATATATTTAGTTTTGTTTAACACTTTTTTTGGTTACTACATGATTCCATATGTGTTATTTCATAGTTTTGATGTCTTCACTATTATTCTACAATGTAGAAAATAGTAAAAATAAAGAAAAACCCTTGAATGTGTAGGTGTTCGAAAACCTTTGACCCATAGCGTAGGTGCTTTGACAGGGTTCAGCTGCATGCCTGCGCTCTGACAGACCTGCTGTATCGGTGCCCAAGTCAGTAGCACTCTCCATCTGCAGCTGTTTCAGTGCTGCAGGCAGGTTGGCCAGCTGTGAAGGGGTTAAGTCCTTCATATCGATGCCATAGTGGTCCAGGAGCAGAGCCACTTTCTGCAGGGAGTCATCTGAACAAACAAACAGGGTCATACAGAGTTAGAGGTGAGAGGTCAACAGGCAGGCCAGACATTAGGCATTCCGTGTCTCAGCCACAGCAGGCAAGAACATAAAAAAAAATATCCTATAGACAGGGGAGCCGTATGGGGGGGTGGGGGGGTTAGGATGATTATAATGGTCTGTGACTGACAGGGGCCCTAAAAGAATATTACAACATTAGGTAAAAAGCATTCTATATTAAATGATTAATCTATCATCATTAATCTAATATTTTATTTACAATGTCCTAATAAACTAACGGGTTTATTTTTATTTTCTTGTTTTTGGCAAAAAGTAAACATCCAGAGAGCCTCTGTATTGCCCAACCCCCCTCTATTTTCATGAAATGGTTTGATCCTGCCCCCAGGACCTTTAGACAGGTTAAAATTCATAAGACACTACAGAGGGTAGTGTGAACGGCCCATTACATCACTGGGGCCAAGCTTCCTGCCATCTAGGACCTCTATACCAGGCGGTGTCAGAGGAAGGCCCTAAAAATGGTCAAAGACTCCAGCCACCCTAGTCATAGACTGTTCTCACTGCTACCGTACGGCAAGCGGTACCGGAGCACCAAGTCTAGGACCAAGAGGCTTCTAAACAGCTTCTACCTCCAAGCCATAAGACTCTGAACATCTAGTCTAATGGCTACCCAGACTATTCGCATAAAATAATACAATTTGATTTGAAACAGGTACTTGCTAGCAGTGAATTGTGAGTGACTAGTGTCGGTGGAGCATCATGTCTCAGTTTCCTAAAGAAAAATCTGGCTTCCAAAAACGAAAAGAAGGACAGAAGAGAAAAGGGCGACAGTATGTCACCCGATGTTTAACAAGGGAAGGTGGGTGTCGTCCGTGACTGGTGGAAATGGACCTGGTAGCTTCGTCCGTAGTGAAATAAGCTACTTTTGCTCCCCTAACATTAGTTACTTAATATTATCTTCACAGAAATATCTGAGTGTTTACATTTCGCTCCTTTTTTAGCCGACATTTAATCAATGCAGGCAAACTTTTAGCAAACTGTTCATACTAAATCAGTTGTCCCTGCCCCTGCCTGGTGCCAGGCCCAACAGATATAGGTTCAGGCTCAGCAGCCCTGTCTCCCCATCCCCATACCCCTGAACCAGCCCTGTCTCCCCATCCCCATACCTCTGAACCAGCCCTACTCCCCATCCCTATACCCCTGAACCAGCCCTGTCTCCCCATCCCCATACCCCTGAACCAGCCCTGTCTCCCCATCCCTATACCCCTGAACCAGCCCTGTCTCCCCATACCCCTGAACCAGCCCTGTCTCCCCATCCCTATACCCCTGAACCAGCCCTGTCTCCCCATCCCCCTGAACCAGCCCTGTCTCACCATCCCCATACCCCTGAACCAGCCCTGTCTCCCCATCCCCATACCCCTGAACCAGCCCTGTCTCCCCATCCCCATACCCCTGAACCAGCCCTGTCTCCCCATCCCCATACCCCTGAACCAGCCCTGTCTCCCCATCCTCATACCCCTGAACCAGCCCTGTCTCCCCATCCCCATACCCCTGAACCAGCCCTGTCTCCCCATCCCCATACCCCTGAACCAGCCATACTCCCCATCCCCCTGAACCAGCCCTGTCTCCCCATCCCCATACCCCTGAACCAGCCCTGTCTCCCCATCCCCCTGAACCAGCCCTGTCTCCCCATCCCCATACCCCTGAACCAGCCCTGTCTCCCCATCCCCATACCCCTGAACCAGCCCTGTCTCCCCATCCCCCTGAACCAGCCCTGTCTCCCCATCCCCATACCCCTGAACCAGCCCTGTCTCCCCATCCCCCTGAACCAGCCCCGTCTCCCCATCACCATCCCCTGAACCAGCCCTGTCTCCCCATCCCCATACCCCTGAACCAGCCCCGTCTCCCCATCACCATCCCCTGAACCAGCCCTGTCTCCCATCCCCATACCCCTGAACCAGCCCTGTCTCCCCATCCCCATACCCCTGAACCAGCCCTGTCTCCCCATCACCATCCCCCTGAACCAGCCCTGTCTCCCCATCCCCATACCCCTGAACCAGCCCCATCCCCATCACCATCCCCTGAACCAGCCCTGTCTCCCCATCCCTATACCCCTGAACCAGCCCTGTCTCCCCATCCCCAACCCCTGAACCAGCCCCGTCTCCCCATCCCCATGAACCAGCCCCGTCCCCCATCCCCACCCCCTGAACCAGCCCTACTCCCCATCACCATGAACCAGCCCCGTCTCCCCATCCCTATACCCCTGAACCAGCCCTGTCTCCCCATCCCTATACCCCTGAACCAGCCCTGTCTCCCCATCCCCAACCCCCTGAACCAGCCCCGTCTCCCCACCCCCCTGAACCAGCCCCGTCTCCCCATCACCATCCCCCTGAACCAGCCCCGTCTCCCATCCCCATACCACTGAAACCAGCCCTGTCTCGCCATCCCCATACCCCCCTGAACCAGCCCTGTCTCCCCATCCCCATACCCCTGAACCAGCCCTGTCACCCCATCCCCATACCCCTGAACCAGCCCTGTCTCCCCATACCCCTGAACCAGCCCTGTCTCCCCATCCCCATACCCCTGAACCAGCCCTGTCTCCCCATCCCCTGAACCAGCCCTGTCTCCCCATCCCCATACCCCTGAACCAGCCCTGTCACCCCATCCCCATACCCTGAACCAGCCCTGTCTCCCCATACCCCTGAACCAGCCCTGTCTCCCCATCCCCATACCCCTGAACCAGCCCTGTCTCCCCATCCCCCTGAACCAGCCCTACTCCCCATCCCCATACCCCTGAACCAGCCCTGTCTCCCCATCCCCATCCCCCTGAACCAGCCCTGTCACCCCATCCCCATCCCCTGAACCAGCCCTGTCTCCCCATACCCCTGAACCAGCCCTGTCACCCCATCCCCATGCCCCTGAACCAGCCCTGTCTCCCCATACCCCTGAACCAGCCCTGTCTCCCCATCCCCATACCCCTGAACCAGCCCTGTCTCCCCATCCCCATACCCTGAACCAGCCCTGTCTCCCATCCCCCTGAACCAGCCCTGTCCCCATCCCCTGAACCAGCCCTGTCTCCCCATCCCCTGAACCAGCCCCGTCTCCCCATCCCCACCCCCTGAACCAGCCCTACTCCCCATCCCCATAACCCTGAACCAGCCCTGTCTCCCCATCCCCATAACCCTGAACCAGCCCCGTCTCCCCATCCCCATCCCCCTGAACCAGCCCCGTCTCCCCATCCCCATCCCCCTGAACCAGCCCTGTCTCCCAATCCCCATACGCCTGAACCAGCCCTGTCTCCCCATCCCCCTGAACCAGCCCTGTCTCCCCATCCCCATCCCCTGAACCAGCCCCGTCTCCCCATCCCCATCCCCTGAACCAGCCCTGTCTCCCCATCCCCATACCCCTCAACCAGCCCTGTCTCCCCATCCCCATCCCCATACCCCTCAACCAGCCCTGTCTCCCCATCCCCATCCCCTGAACCAGCCCTGTCTCCCCATCCCCATCCCCTGAACCAGCCCTGTCTCCCCATCCCCATCCCCTGAACCAGCCCTACTCCCCATCCCCATACCCCTGAACCAGCCCTGTCTCCCCATCCCCATACCCCTGAACCAGCCCTGTCTCCCCCCATCCCCATCCCCTGAACCAGCCCTGTCTCCCCATCCCCATCCCCCTGAACCAGCCCTGTCTCCCCATCCCCATACCCCTGAACCAGCCCCGTCTCCCCATCCCCATACCCCTGAACCAGCCCCGTCTCCCCATCCCCATACCCCTGAACCAGCCCTGTCTCCCCATACCCCTGAACCAGCCCTGTCTCACCATCCCCATACCCTGAACCAGCCCTGTCTCCCCATCCCCATATCCCTGAACCAGCCCTGTCTCACCATCCCCATACCCCTGAACCAGCCCTGTCTCCCCATCCCCATATCCCTGAACCAGCCCTGTCTCACCATCCCCATACCCCTGAACCAGCCCTGTCTCCCCATCCCCATATCCCTGAACCAGCCCGGTCTCCCCATCCCCATCTGAACTAGCCCTGTCTCACCATCCCCATACCCCTGAACCAGCCCTATCTCCCCATCCCCATACCCCTGAACCAGCCCTGTCACCCCATCCCCCTGAACCAGCCCTGTCTCCCCATCCCCCTATACCAGCCCTGTCTCCCCATCCCTATACCCCTGAACCAGCCCCGTCTCCCCATCCCCATCCCCTGAACCAGCCCTGTCACCCCATCCCCCCGAACCAGCCCTGTCTCACCATCCCCATACCCCTGAACCAGCCCTGTCACCCCATCCCCTGAACCAGCCCTGTCTCACCATCCCCATACCCCTGAACCAGCCCTGTCACCCCATCCCCCCTGAACCAGCCCTGTCTCCCCATCCCCATACCCCCTGAACCAGCCCTGTCTCCCCATCCCCCTGAACCAGCCCTGTCTCCCCATCCCTATACCTCTGAACCAGCCCTGTCTCCCCATCCCCATCCCCCTGAACCAGCCCTGTCACCCCATCCCCCGAACCAGCTCTGTCTCCCCGTCCCCATCCCCCTGAACCAGCCCTGTCTCCCATCCCCATATCCCTGAACCAGCCCTGTCACCCCATCCCCATACCCTGAACCAGCCCTGTCACCCCATCCCCATACCCCTGAACCAGCCCTGTCTCCCATCCCCATATCCCTGAACCAGCCCTGTCACCCCATCCCCATACCCCTGAACCAGCCCTGTCTCCCATCCCCATACCCCTGAACCAGCCCTGTCTCCCATCCCCATACCCCTGAACCAGCCCTGTCTCCCCATCCCCATCCCCTGAACCAGCCCTGTCTCACCATCCCCATACCCCTGAACCAGCCCTGTCTCCCATCCCCATATCCCTGAACCAGCCCTGTCACCCCATCCCCTGAACCAGCCCTGTCTCACCATCCCCATACCCCTGAACCAGCCCTGTCACCCCAACCCCATCCCCCTGACCCAGCCCTGTCTCCCCATCCCCATACCCCTGAACCAGCCCTACTCCCCATCCCCATACCCCTGAACCAGCCCTGTCTCCCCATCCCCATACCCCTGAACCAGCCCTGTCTCCCCATCCCCATACCCCTGAACCAGCCCTACTCCCCATCCCCATACCCCTGAACCAGCCTTGTCTCCCATCCCCTGAACCAGCCCCGTCTCCCCATCCCCATACCCCTGAACCAGCCCTGTCTCCCACCCCCCTGAACCAGCCCTGTCTCCCCATCCCCATACCCCTGAACCAGCCCTACCTCCCCATCCCCATACCCCTGAACCAGCCCTACTCCCCATCCCCATACCCCTGAACCAGCCCTGTCTCCCACCCCCCTGAACCAGCCCTGTCTCCCCATCCCCATACCCCTGAACCAGCCCTACTCCCAACACAAGGAGGTGAGCAGCATTGTGTTGAATGACATGTCAGTTGGCATAATTGCAGGTACTGAAAGGCATTGAGGACAGGAATGTGATTCTCCAGTCAGGAAAAATCTCACTTGACACAGAAGACAGCCAATATCAGAGCCTTAAAGAAAGAGATGCTGGCTCTTAGAGATGGATGAGAGTCTCTCCTGTCTGAGGCAACACTGATTGCTACGCATATGGATGTTGCCCCTCAATTTAGCAAGAAACACAGCCGCCAGAGGAAAAGGAAGAGATTCCATGATGAGACCTCTCAAGAGGAGACAGCTCAGGACAGTGCAGCAACAGTGTTTCAGAACACAGTGTTTTTACTGCTATGGACAACATCATAAGTGACTTGAACACGAGGTTCCACACCACTGCAAACCCTTTGAATACATTTCTGCTGTTCTGAAAGTTGGTCAGATTAGTGAGGATAAAGTCCCTTCTGTGTGCCAACCACTGATCATGAAGTATTCCAGAGATCTGACACCTGAGTTTCAACATGAAGTAAGACACCTGAACACTGTATATGCTGCTACTGTCCCCCCTAACATGTCCCCTTGGTCTCCTGAACACTGTATATGCTGCTACTTCCCCTCTAACATGTCCCCTTGGTCTCCTGAACACTGTATATGCTGCTACTGTCCCCTCTAACATGTCCCCTTGGTCTCCTGAACACTGTATATGCTGCTACTGTCCCCCCTAACATGTCCCCTTGGTCTCCTGAACACTGTATATGCTGACACTGTCCCCTCTAACATGTCCCCTTGGTCTCCTGAACACTGTATATGCTGCTACTGTCCCCTCTAACATGTCCCCTTGGTCTCCTGAACACTGTACATGCTGCTACTGTCCCCCCTAACATGTCCCCTTGGTCACCTGAACACTGTACATGCTGCTACTGTCCCCTCTAACATGTCCCCTTGGTCTCCTGAACACTCTATATGCTGCTACTTCCCCTCTAACATGTCCCCTTGGTCTCCTGAACACTGTATATGCTGCTACTGTCCCCCCTAACATGTCCCCTTGGTCTCCTGAACACTGTACATGCTGCTACTGTCCCCCCTAACATGTCCCCTTGGTCTCCTGACACCTGAACACTGTACATGCTGCTACTGTCCCCTCTAACATGTCCCCTTGGTCTCCTGAACACTGTACATGCTGCTACTGTCCCCTCTAACATGTCCCCTTGGTCTCCTGAACACTGTATATGCTGCCACTTTCCCCTCTAACATGTCCCCTTGGTCTCCTGACACCTGAACACTGTACATGCTGCTACTGTCCCCCCTAACATGTCCCTTGGTCTCCTGAACACTGTATATGCTGCCACTTCCCCCTCTAACATGTCCCCTTGGTCTCCTGAACACTCTATATGCTGCTACTTCCCCCTCTAACATGTCCCCTTGGTCTCCTGAACACTGTATATGCTGCTACTTGTCCCCTAACATGTCCCCTTGGTCACCTGAACACTGTACATGCTGCTACTGTCCCCTCTAACATGTCCCCTTGGTCTCCTGAACACTGTACATGCTGCTACTGTCCCCTCTAACATGTCCCCTTGGTCTCCTGAACACTGTATATGCTGCCACTTTCCCCTCTAACATGTCCCCTTGGTCTCCTGACACCTGAACACTGTACATGCTGCTACTGTCCCCCCTAACATGTCCCCTTGGTCTCCTGAACACTGTATATGCTGCCACTTCCCCCTCTAACATGTCCCCTTGGTCTCCTGAACACTCTATATGCTGCTACTTCCCCCTCTAACATGTCCCCTTGGTCTCCTGAACACTGTATATGCTGCTACTTGTCCCCTAACATGTCCCCTTGGTCACCTGAACACTGTACATGCTGCTACTGTCCCCTCTAACATGTCCCCTTGGTCTCCTGAACACTGTATATGCTGCTACTTGTCCCCTAACATGTCCCCTTGGTCTCCTGAACACAATTTGTAAGATGCAGCTTGCAAAGCATTTTTGGAGACGTGTGCATTGCTTTATGTATATTTGTGGTGGCGAGAGATCTTTCAGTAAGCTAAAACTGATAAACAACTATGTGAGGTCCACTATGTCCCAGGACAGGCTTTGCAGTCTTGCCATGCTGTTCATTGAAAGTCAGTTAGCTAGAAAGCTGGACTTCAAAGACTTGATCAGTGACTTTGCTAGCAAGAAGGCTCGGCGCTGGGCTCTGGGTGAGTAAGGCTGAACAAGGGCCATAACTGTTTAATGCCATGGCTGTGGATACTGGACCACTACACACATGATGCCCACAGGCTGAGAACAAGATTTATCTAAAAGTAATGGCTAGATTGCCATAAAATTTGTTGAGTACAATCAAGACCCCAAGTGGAAGAAACCTATTGACAGGGCTTTTGACCTTTCCTCTAGCGCCACCATCAGGCCTTTTCATTTCATTTTCCATTTCTACTTTTACAGCTGCTTATTTTCTAGTTGGTATATATACTTAGTTCAAAAATCTGCTGCTGATTTTATTATTTTATTTGTTATATCATTCTATAGATGATAATGTTAATTTATTTTAATTGAAGAGGTTAATGTATATTTAAGTTATATTTATTTTAAGTTATTCATTAATGTTAAGAGAATTTTCCATTGAAGAATTTTCCAATTCAAATTACATTTAGACTGTAAAAGATGGCACATTTTTATAGAGGGGATCAGTCTTGCATCGAATAGTGAATTCCACTGTATGCAGAATGTTGCAGCATGTCTGCACAGTGTTCCATTTTCACAGCTCACTGTCAGTAACTATTAGACTACAAGAGAGTTGCAGGCCTGCAAAGCTAGAGTTATTTAAAGCTTTGAATGGGTCGATTGTGTGGTTACAGCAATTGCACAGGGTTGGTGTGGCCTGTGGTGGGGAGGCCCAATGTGATATATTCTCATGTGGCCCACCCACCCAGCCACCCACCCACCCACCCAGTGGAGGCTGCTTAGGAGAGAACTGTTCATAATAATGGCTGGAACAGAGTGAATGGAATGGCAT
>NW_025751953.1:0-12500 GCF_021184085.1 Oncorhynchus gorbuscha | reverse complement strand
CTAGCACTAGCACCAACACTAACACTAACACTAACACTAGCACTGACACTAACACTAACACTAACACTAGCACTAGCACTAGCACTAACACTAGCACTAACACTAGCACTAGCACTAGCACTAGCACTAGCACTAGCACTAACACTAACACTAGCACTAGCACTGACACTGACACTGACACTGACACTAACACTAACACTAGCACTAGCACTAACACTAGCACTAACACTAGCACTAGCACTAGCACTAGCACTAACACTAGCACTAACACTAACACTAACACTAACACTAGCACTAGCACTGACACTGACACTGACACTGACACTAACACTAACACTAGCACTAGCACTAACACTAGCACTAGCACTAACACTAACACTAACACTAACACTAACACTGGCACTGACACTAACACTAACACTAACACTAGCACTAGCACTAGCACTAACACTAACACTAACACTAACACTAACACTAACACTAACACTAGCACTGACACTAACACTAACACTAACACTAGCACTAGCACTAGCACTAACACTAACACTAGCACTAGCACTAGCACTAGCACTAACACTAGCACTAACACTAACACTAACACTAGCACTAGCACTAGCACTGACACTGACACTGACACTGACACTGACACTAACACTAACACTAGCACTAACACTAACACTAACACTAGCACTAACACTAACACTAACACTAACACTAGCACTAGCACTAGCACTAACACTAACACTAACACTAACACTAGCACTAGCACTGACACTGACACTGACACTGACACTAACACTAACACTAACACTAGCACTAACACTAACACTAACACTAACACTAACACTAGCACTAACACTAACACTAACACTAACACTAGCACTAGCACTAACACTAACACTAACACTAGCACTAGCACTAACACTAACACTAACACTAGCACTAACACTAACACTAACACTAACACTAACACTAACACTAGCACTAGCACTAACACTAACACTAACACTAGCACTAACACTAACACTAACACTAACACTAACACTCAGCACTAGCACTAGCACTAACACTAACACTAGCACTAACACTAACACTAACACTAACACTAGCACTAACACTAACACTAACACTAACACTAGCACTAACACTAACACTAACACTAACACTAACACTAGCACTAACACTAACACTAACACTAACACTAACACTAGCACTAGCACTAACACTAACACTAACACTAGCACTAACACTAACACTAACACTAACACTAACACTAGCACTAACACTAGCACTAACACTAACACTAACACTAACACTAGCACTAACACTAGCACTAACACTAGCACTAACACTAGCACTAACACTAACACTAACACTAACACTAACACTAACACTAGCACTAACACTAGCACCAACACTAGCACTAACACTAACACTAACACTAACACTAGCACTAACACTAGCACTAACACTAGCACTAACACTAGCACTAACACTAGCACTAACACCAGCACTAACACTAACACTAACACTAACACTCAGCACTAACACTAGCACTAACACTAGCACTAACACTAGCACTAACACTAACACTAGCACTAACACTAACACTAACACTACTTTTCGCACTAACACTATTTTTAACACTAAAGCCTAATTCTAGTTTATGGATTGTTTTTCTTTCTGAATGTCTAGCTTTTTATTTTGGGCGTTAGTTCTCAAATATGGTCTTGAAATTAAATTAAATAAAAATTATATAGTTCCATTATCTTTTCTTGCTTTCCATCTGGTTTAAGTCTTTATATAGTTTTCCATTATCTTTTCTACATACTTTCCATCTGGTTTAAGTCTTTATATAGTTCCATTATCTTTTCTACATACTTTCCATCTGGTTTAAGTCTTTATATAGTTCCATTATCTTTTCTACATACTTTCCATCTGGTTTAAGTCCTTCTACGTGTTTTCCATTTACTGCTTGGACATAGATTCCCAGCTTATGCTTAGGAGGCTCGCCCAAGGATTTGAATGGCAGAAAATTCCCTCAATAACCTCAATAACCATAATCTCGTTGCCTCAATAACCTCAATAACCATAATCTCGTACCTCAATAACCTTAATAACCTCGTACCTTAATAACCTCAATAACCATAATCTCGTACCTTAATAACCTTAATAACCTCGTACCTTAATAACCTTAATAACCATAATCTCGTACCTCAATAACCTTAATAACCTCATACCTTAATAACCCCACTAACCTTGTACCTTAATAACCCCACTAACCTTGTACCTTAATAACCTTAATAACCTCGTACCTCAATAACCTTAATATCCTTGTACCTTAATAACCCCACTAACCTTGTACCTTAATAACCCCACTAACCTTGTACCTTAATAACCGTAATAACCTCGTACCTCAATAACCTTAATAACCTTGTACCTTAATAACCTCGTACCTCAATAACCCCACTAACCTTGTACCTTAATAACCTCGTACCTCAGTAACCTCAACCTCGTACCTGTAACGGCGTTCGTCTGTTGAAAGAAGAGAGTTTGACCGAAGCGCAGCGTGTAGGTTACTCATGACTTTAATGAAAGATAAGACGGTACAAAAATAGCAGAAACTAAATACAAAAAACAAGCAGAGCCCAGGCACGTGAAACTAATTACAGCCTATCTGAGTGACTATAATACAGAGACAGGAACAAACACCCACTAAATACAAGCGAACTCAGCCTACCTAAATACGGTTCCCAATCAGGGACAACTGATAAGCACCTGTCTCCAATTGAGAACCGCCTCAAGCAACCAAGCCTAACTAGACACACCCTAATCATACACAATCCCAATGCTAATAAAACCCCAATATCTGGAAACACAACATATAAACCCATGTCACACCACAAGCCTACCCAAACAGCATAACAAAAACACAAAATACAATGAGGCAGCGGTGACCAGTGCCTCCAATAACCCCACTAACCTTGTGCCTTAATAACCTCGTACCTCAATAACCCCACTAAGCCTTGTGCATTAGCAACCTCGTACCTCAATAGCCCCCACTAACCTTATGTACATAATAACCTCGTTGCCTCAGTAACCCCACTAACCTTGTACCTTAATAACCTCGTACCTCAGTAACCTCAACCTGCCTCAATAGCCCACTAGCCTTGTACCTTAATAACTTTCGTACCTCAATAACCCCACTAACCTTGTACCTAATGATCCTAGGCTGCCTCAGTAACCTCAACCTCGTGCCTCAATAACCCCACTAACCTTGTGCCTTAATAACCTCGTGCCTCAATGCCCCACTAACCTTATGCCTCCCAATAACCTCGTGCACCTCAGTAACCCCACTAACCTTGTACATTAATAATCTCGTGCCTCAGTAACCCACTAACCTTGTGCCTTAATAACCTGCGTGCCTCAGTAACCCCACTAACCTTGTGCCTTAATAATCTCGTACCTCAGTAGCGCCTCAGCCTCGTGCCTCAATAACCCACTAGCTTATGTACCTTAATAACCATAGTTTAATAACCCCACTAACCTCATACCTCAGTAACATAACCTTGTACCTTAATAACCTCGTACCTCAGTAACCTCTATAACCTGCAAGTTACCTCAATAACCTCTATAACCTCGTGCCTCAGTAATCTCCAACCTTGTACCTTAATAACCTCGTGCCTCATCGGCTAGCTATGGCTCTTTTTTTGCCCTTAATTTTTATTCATTTTTACTCTGTATTTATTCCTCCTTCAGCTTTATCTTGTTGTTGGCAAAGGACATAGATTTCACTGTTACACCTGTTGTTTTTTGAGCATGACAAAAATAAATAGGATTTTATTTGACACACACACACTGCAGAAGGCAGGCTTAGCTGCTATGACTCATTCATCTGACTCTCCTCTCTCTGAATACCGTCTAAACCATGCTGCAGCTAGTGCAAAGGTCAAGTCATTTGATAGGAATTACACTATTTCTATATCTATCTGTCTAACTAGGAAGATACCTGCCCTAAACTATTGTATTATGTTGTATTTAAGTGATAATGCAGAGAAGCCGGTGTTTGGAAGATACAGGTGTTGACATAAACTGTGCCAATATATCCTCCAAATACCAGCTAAGGAGCATTATTGCCTATCTGCTGGTTACTTAAAAATATTGGTAATGATTTACATATTTTCATAAAAATTATTATTTGAAAGAATTTATTCCACACTATTTCATCCTTCCACAGATATAGTCCGAAATAAATCTAAGCCCTTGCTACCCATGCCGGCTGGGTAGGAGTTCGTTTATTGGTTCGGTTGAAGCAGACTCCTTGATGAATTGGATTCTGCTGGTTAGGTTGACAGAGACTCAACCCAGTCGTTCTGGTTAGGTTGACAGAGACTCAACCCAGTCGTTGGATTCTGCTGGTTCAGTTGACAGAGACTCAACCCAGTTGTTGCTCTACTGGTTTAGGTTGACAGAGACTCAACCCAGTCGCTCGTTCTATTGGTTGGTTGACAAGAGACTCAGCCCAGTCGTTCGTTTTACTGGTTTGGTTGACAGAGACTCAACCCAGTCGTTAGTTTCTGCACTGGTTCGGATGACAGACTCAACCCAGTCGCTTGCTCTACTGGTTCGGTTGCAGGACTCAACCCAGTCGTTGGATTTCTACTGGTTCAGTTGACAGAGACTCAACCTAGTCGTTCGTTCTACTGGTTAGGTTGACAGAGACTCAACCCAGTCGTTAGTTCTATTGGTTGGTTGCAGAACTCAACTTGATCGTTCATTCTACTGAACATTGCCATACTGGCTGGCGTTCTTATCCCGGCTTGCCAGTTAGCCAGCTACGGCTAACTTACAGTCACATCAAACAGTGCACCAGAATAACAACAAAGTTGCTGCATTTGCATCTGTTTAAGCTGTTTTCTAGTGACATGCAATTGGATGCATCCATACGACATCCAATGAGCTAAAGAGACATGATTCCGCCTGGCATGAAAATGTCGTCAGGACGGAGGAGCTAGCGACACAGCTAACACAATCACTTCAAACTGAAGCTGAAAGAATGCGAAGCGCTTCATTTAGTTTGACCAGTTTTCTGTTGATAGTTCTTTGTATATATCATACAATTATGCTGATTCATGATTTCGACTGGCTGAGAAAAGCCTGTCTATCTCATCCAGACTACCAACACATTTATTACTATTTTATTATACATATATTTAACTTTATAGGCTAGGCAAGTCAGTTTTATATTGATGGCCATCCCCGGCCAAACCCTCCCCCTAACCCGGATGATGCTGGGCCAATTGTGCACCGCCCTGTAGGACTCCCGATCACGGACGGTTGTGATACAGCCCAAGCCTTGAATCTTTAGTGATGCCTCTAGCACTGGGATGCAGTGCCTTAGACTGCTGCACCACTTTCAGGAACACCATGGGACAGCTGGAGAAGGAATATGATATATTTCAGAGGGAAACAGACAGCAAGGTTTACTTAGAAATCTTCGCTGTTGAAAATAAAATCTTATGTGACATCTGCCTCTAACCTAAGGAAGCTCTTGCCTTCTCCTCCCTCCTGAATCCTCCTTCCCCCTCCTCCCTCTCTGCAGGTGACTTCGTCAACCATTTTGAAAAGAAGGTTGACGACATCCGATCCTCGTTTGCTAAGTCAAACGACACCGCTGGTTCTGCTCACACTGCCCTACCCTGTGCTCTGACCTCTTTCTCCCCTCTCTCTCCAGATGAAATCTCGCGTCTTGTGACGGCCGGCCGCCCAACAACCTGCCCGCTTGACCCTATCCCCTCCTCTCTTCTCCAGACCATTTCCGGAGACCTTCTCCCTTACCTCACCTCGCTCATCAACTCATCCCTGACCGCTGGCTACGTCCCTTCCGTCTTCAAGAGAGCGAGAGTTGCACCCCTTCTGAAAAAACCTACACTCGATCCCTCCGATGTCAACAACTACAGACCAGTATCCCTTCTTTCTTTTCTCTCCAAAACTCTTGAACGTGCCGTCCTTGGCCAGCTCTCCCGCTATCTCTCTCAGAATGACCTTCTTGATCCAAATCAGTCAGGTTTCAAGACTAGTCATTCAACTGAGACTGCTCTTCTCTGTATCACGGAGGTGCTCCGCACTGCTAAAGCTAACTCTCTCTCCTCTGCTCTCATCCTTCTAGACCTATCGGCTGCCTTCGATACTGTGAACCATCAGATCCTCCTCTCCACCCTCTCCGAGTTGGGCATCTCCGGCGCAGCCCACGCTTGGATTGTGTCCTACCTGACAGGTCGCTCCTACCAGGTGGCGTGGCGAGAATCTGTCTCCTCACCACGCGCTCTCACCACTGGTGTCCCCAGGGCTCTGTTCTAGGCCCTCTCCTATTCTCGCTATACACCAAGTCACTTGGCTCTGTCATAACCTCACATGGTCTCTCCTATCATTGCTATGCAGACGACACACAATGAATCTTCTCCTTTCCCCCTTCTGATGACCAGGTGGCGAATCGCATCTCTGCATGTCTGGCAGACATATCAGTGTGGATGACGGATCACCACCTCAAGCTGAACCTCGGCAAGACGGAGCTGCTCTTCCTCCCGGGGAAGGACTGCCCGTTCCATGATCTCGCCATCACGGTTGACAACTCCATTGTGTCCTCCTCCCAGAGCGCTAAGAACCTTGGCGTGATCCTGGACAACACCCTGTCGTTCTCAACTAACATCAAGGCGGTGGCCCGTTCCTGTAGGTTCATGCTCTACAACATCCGCAGAGTACGACCCTGCCTCACACAGGAAGCGGCGCAGGTCCTAATCCAGGCACTTGTCATCTCCCGTCTGGATTACTGCAACTCGCTGTTGGCTGGGCTCCCTGCCTGTGCCATTAAACCCCTACAACTCATCCAGAACGCCGCAGCCCGTCTGGTGTTCAACCTTCCCAAGTTCTCTCACGTCACCCCGCTCCTCCGCTCTCTCCACTGGCTTCCAGTTGAAGCTCGCATCCGCTACAAGACCATGGTGCTTGCCTACGGAGCTGTGAGGGGAACGGCACCTCAGTACCTCCAGGCTCTGATCAGGCCCTACACCCAAACAAGGGCACTGCGTTCATCCACCTCTGGCCTGCTCGCCTCCCTACCACTGAGGAAGTACAGTTCCGCGCAGCCCAGTCAAAACTGTTCGCTGCTCTGGCCCCCCAATGGTGGAACAAACTCCCTCACGACGCCAGGACAGCGGAGTCAATCACCACCTTCCGGAGACACCTGAAACCCCACCGCTTTAAGGAATACCTAGGATAGGATAAAGTAATCCTTCTCACCCCCCCTTAAAAGATTTAGATGCACTATTGTAAGGTGGCTGTTCCACTGGATGTCATAAGGTGAATGCACCAATTTGTAAGTCGCTCTGGATAAGAGCGTCTGCTAAATGACTTAAATGTAAATGTAATGTGAGATTCTAGATGCTTTTTATGGTGGAGATTTATTAAGTTTATAAATTGCCTGGTTGGGCCCATGAGACAGCAGATTTAGCAGTCAGATTGAACAGATTAAATTCTATTCTATTCCAAACTATATTATTATTTCCCAAACGTTCTATTCGGAACTATTATATTCTATTCTGAACTATTCTATTCTATTCTGAACTATTATATTCTATTCCCGAACTATTATATTATATTCTATTCTGAACTATTCTATTATATTCTATTCTGAACTATTATATTCTATTCTATTCTAAACTATTCTATTCTATTCTGAACTATTATATTCTATTCTGAACTATTATATTCTATTCTGAACTATTATATTCTATTCTGAACTATTCTATTCTATTCTGAACTATTCTATTCTATTCTGAACTATTATATTCTATTCTGAACTATTCTATTCTATTCTGAACTATTATATTCTATTCTGAACTATTATATTCTATTCTGAACTATTATATTATATTCTGAACTATTATATTCTATTCTGAACTATTATATTCTATTCTGAACTATTATATTATATTATATTATATTATATTATATTCTAAACTATTATATTATATTCTATTCTAAACTATTCTATTCTATTCTGAACTATTCTAATCTATTCTGAACTATTCTATTCTATTGTATTCTATTCTATTCCAAACTATTGGGTTGTCAACGTGGTTTTCAATGTGGTTTTAATGGAGTTTTCAAGCTTATGGGGGTTTTCAAGCTACTGAATCTGGTGGGTAAATTGAGATGGTCTCAAATAGGCCGAGTGTAGCATCACTATTAGTCAAATCAAATTTTATTTGTCACATACGCATGGTTAGCAGATGTTAATGCGAGTGTAGCGAAATGCTTGTGCTTTTAGTTCCGACAATGCAGTAATAACCAACAAGTAATCTAACCTAACAATTTCACAACAGCTGCCTTATACACACAAGTGTAAAGGGATGGAGAATATGTACATAAAGATATATGAATGAGTGGTACAGAACGGCATAGGCAAGATCCAGTAGATGGTATAGAGTACAGTATATACATATGACTTGAGTAATGTAGAGTATGTAAACATGTAAAAGTGGCATTAGCTTGTTTGATTGCCTTGCGAAGGGAATAGCTACACTGTTTGTATTCGGTCATGTTTCCGGTCACCTAGTCTCTCTAGACAGATGGTTTGCTTGACTAATTTACAAAGCTCCAAGGTCTGGGATATCCCAGACTACATCACTATCAGTAGTTATCAGTAGCTAACTGTCCTACTGAGGAAAGATTATTGGACGAGTGTGAACATAGGCAAGAGAGAGTTTCCTTCCAATATATTTTTTTGGCATCAGTCTCAGCTCTATTCTTTTTAAATCCAGGTCACATTGAGATTCAGTTTATTAATTTATAAGCAGTTGAAACAATACAAGTTTTCCCTGCCAATGTTTCAGTAAAAAGCTGAGGGCTGGAGAAATCTAACCGCTCTAAAATGCATAGACAGAGTTATTGATACAAGGACTGACAATCCATGATGCCTCATGGGTATAACTATAAATATAGTTTTAACCATGTTTTGAAGCGTTGTTTGTGTGTTTGTTTAATGAACTTTATTGACAAATATTGGAGTAAAAACAAGTTTACATTTATAGATTAGAGATTAAGATAACTTTATTGACAAATATTGGAGTAAAAACAAGTTTACATTTATAGATTAGAGCTTAAGATTACTTTATTGGTCAATTGCACAGAAGGTCCAACCAAAGTTCTGCTTTCAACCCCTCCTAAAGACACATATACAGGTTCTGGAGAGCTGTGGGCGGCCTTTGTGGGGGTTTAAGTGCCTTGCTCAAGGGCACAATATGGTATCTAGGATTTCCATACTAGCATGGCTACCTGGGTTCTGATGGCGGACGACAATGGAACTCATGAGGCATTTATAAGTCCTATTCTTCAGGAATCCTTAAGTCCAGAAATGGATGTAGCAGCTGCTTATCGTCCCGTTAAACTTAACCTATGACCTGAGCTATCACCTTATGTATTACTGCCCCCCCCACCCCACCCAGACATCCTTAGAAAACCCACACAAAAAATGGCTGTGAGCAGCAATGAAAGGGGTTCACAGGGATGACAGAAAGGATCACAAGATCAGTTGGAGAACAAACCAAACGCTCTATCATGTCGAAATGATCTTCGTTTCATGTGCAATCAGTGAAATCTTTACCACATTTATCTCTCAGTAGCACAAGGACGTCCGTGATAGGGATGAGCGTCTGCTAAATGACTTAAATGTAAATGTAAATGGATGACACGCTTCACGTTGATAGATCAGTGTGGATTTACAGTGGTTAAAAAAAAGGACAATGTGATTTTTTTATATTTTTTATTTGTCAATACCTCAGGCTTTGTTTGCCCAATCCCTTTAGCTTGTTCTCAAACTAAGTCATGGGCTGACGTACTGCACATGGCACATGCTGTCACGAACCTCTCTGAAGAGGGTGTCTCTTCCTGTCACATGCCACATCTGGTGTCATGTGGTTCATGAGAAGATTTCTGGGGAGTATTTTTGTTGTTGTTGCATATTGTAGCATATTAGTGTTAGTCTGTACATTAGTTAGTTATTAATATGCTAATATGCTAATATGCTAATATGTATAGAGTGGTCATCTTTGAATGAATCAAATATTATTTTCTCCAACTCTTCAGGGACTATTGTGATGAGTCCAGCACCACATCTGGAGTGAATCTTTTTCAAAAGGTTTTCCCAAAATATTTCAAGATGGAGGAAAATATATCCTGACCGATCTTATGGGTCCTTTCCCCAGCATGAGGAAAGACACCTATGTACACAAGTCCACGTGTCTAGGTCAAACAGGGTGACGATATGAGGGTTTAGGTGAGACTGTTTAAGAATAGTGCCCTCTGTAGGCCAATCGAATGCCATTCAAGTTTGACCAAGTTAATCATTGCCTCTAGTTTCTGTGTTCCAAATTAGAAAGAGTAATTTGACCATCTTAAAAAACAATAACATTGGTGAACCTCTAATTATACCTCTCATTACACGTCTCCTGGCCTGGGCCACGATTCATTCTGTCCCTTACACTAAAATTGAGTCAGTTATATAAAAAACAAATACAAATATTTTTTTATACAAATGAAAATAAATACTAACAAATCAGTTCTGAAAAACTAAAATTAAACTGATATCCAAATAATAGTTTTATTTTTATAGAAACACACACACACACACACACACACACACACACACACACACACACACACACACACACACATACACACACACACACACACACACACACACACACACACACACACACACACACACACACACACACACACACGTGATTAATATAGAGACAGCAGAATGAAACACTCTTCTCAAATCACCTTCTGCCTATCTGGAAATACATACTAAGACAATGGTCCACGAGCAAGACACTGACTTAGTATTTCTCCTCCATTGATTGGTTGTTCTTCCCTTGCTCTGATTGGCTGACTTTAGGCTTTATAAGTCCCAGCATTAGATCCCGATACACATCGGCATCGCAGCTCAGGCAGCCGTCTCCAAACGTAAGCCATCTGTGCAATGCATTATTAATAGCAGTACCTGTGAATTACCTGTGTAATCCACCTGCTCGCTGCAGCCTCTTGTTCAGTCTTCCCGGAGAGACATTTCTTAACTTGTATTTGACAGCCGTGGCACAGCTTGCATGGACTGGAATCCTGGCACCGACATTGATTAGGCCTGATGGGCCAGGGACTTGAGGAGAGGAGGTGTGTGTGTGTGTGTGTGTGTGTGTGTGTGTGTGTGTGTGTGTGTGTGTGTGTGTGTGTGTGTGTGTGTGTGTGTGTGTGTGTGTGTGTGTGTGTGTGTGTGTGTGTGTGTGTGTGTGTGTGTGTGTGTGTGTGTGTGTGTGTGTGTGTGTGTGTGTGTGCGTGCGTGTGTGTGTGTGTGAAAAGGTTCATTCCTGTTTTATAATTTGACAACATTAGAAAATAGAGTTTAATAATGAGACTAATAATCATCTCAAAATAAATGATAATTAAAAGAGCTCCGGGTGTCAACCTGGTACCTGAGAGACAGGATATGAAACCAACCGCCTCGTGTTATATAATATATGCTATTTCACAGACGGGATCCTCCAAATCATTCTGCCATTTTTTTGCTCAAATTAAACTCCCAAACCTGGTCCATACAGCACCATGCTGTACCTATTGATCCATACAGCACCATGCTGTATCTACTGATCTATACAGCACCATGCTGTACCTACTGATCTATACAGCATCATGCTGTACCTACTGATCCATACAGCATCATGCTGTACCTACTGATCCATACAGCACCATTCTGTACCTACTGATCTATTCAGCACCATGCTGTAGCTACTGATCTATACAGCACCATGCTGTACCTACTGATCCATACAGCACCATGCTGTATCTACTGATCTATACAGCACCATGCAGTACCTACTGATCTATACAGCACCATGCTGTACCTACTGATCCATTCAGCACGATGCTGTACCTATTGATCCATACAGCACCATCCTGTACCTACTGATCTATTCAGCACCATGCTGTACCTACTGATCTATACAGCACCATTCTGTACCTACTGATCTATTCAGCACCATGCTGTACCTACTGATCTATACAGCACCATTCTGTACCTACTGATCCATACAGCACCATCCTGTACCTACTGATCTATACAGCACCATGCTGTACCTACTGATCCATACAGCACCATGCTGTACCTACTGATCTATACAGCACCATTCTGTACCTACTGATCTATTCAGCACCATGCTGTACCTACTGATCCATACAGCACCATGCTGCACATACTGATCTATACAGCACCATGCTATACAGCACCATCCTGTACCTATTGATATATACAGCACCATGCTATACATACTGATCTATACAGCACCATCCTGTACCTACCGATCCATACAGCACCATGCTGTACCTACTGATCTATACAGCATCATTCTGTACCTACTGATCTATACAGCACCATCCTGTAC
>NW_025751952.1:0-13846 GCF_021184085.1 Oncorhynchus gorbuscha | reverse complement strand
GGTGTATTGTGTGTATTATTGGTGTTATTGGTGTATTGTGTGTATTATTGGTGTATTGTGTGTATTATTGGTGTATTGTGTGTTATTGGTGTATTATTGTGTGTTATTGGTGTGTGTTATTGGTGTGTTATTGGTGTATTATGTGTGTTATTGGTGTATGTGTTTTGGTGTATTATTGGTGTATATTGTGTGTTATTGGTGTATTATTGTGTATTGTATGTATTGGTGTATTCTTGTTATTGGTGTATTGTGTGTTATTGGTGTATTGTGTGTATTATTGGTGTTATTGGTGTATTATGTTAAATGTAAATGTAAATTATTGGTGTATTGTGTGTATTATTGGTGTATTGTGTGTATTATTGGTGTATTGTGTGTTATTGGTGTATTGTGTGTATTATTGGTGTTATTGGTGTATTGTGTGTTATTATTGGTGTATAGTGTGTATTATTGGTGTATTGTGTGTATTATTGGTGTATTATTGGTGTATTGTGTGTATTATTGGTGTATTGTGTGTATTATTGGTGTATTGTGTGTTATTGGTGTATTATTGGTGTATTGTGTGTGTTATTGGTGTGTTATTGGTGTATTGTGTGTGTTATTGGTGTTTTGTGTGTATTATTGGTGTATTGTGTGTTATTGGTGTATTGTGTGTATTATTGGTGTTATTGGTGTATTGTGTGTTATTGGTGTATTGTGTGTATTATTGGTGTTATTGGTGTATTGTGTGTTATTGGTGTGTTGTGTGTATTATTTGTGTATTGTTTGTATTATGGGTGTTATTGGTGTATTATTGGTGTATAGTGTGTATTATTGGTGTATAGTGTGTATTATTGGTGTTTTGTGTGTATTATTGGTGTTATTGGTGTACTGTGTGTATTATTGGTGTATTGTGTGTATTATTGGTGTATTGTGTGTTATTGGTGTATTATTGGTGTATTGTGTGTGTTATTGGTGTGTTATTGGTGTATTGTGTGTGTTATTGGTGTTTTGTGTGTATTATTGGTGTATTGTGTGTTATTGGTGTATTATTGGTGTATTGTGTGTGTTATTGGTGTATTATTGGTGTATTGTGTGTTATTGGTGTATTATTGGTGTATTGTGTGTGTTATTGGTGTGTTATTGGTGTACTGTGTGTATTATTGGTGTATTGTGTGTATTATGGGTGCATTGTGTGTTATTGGTGTATTATTGGTGTTATTGGTGTACTGTGTATTATTGGTGTATTGTGTGTATTATTGGTGTTATTGGTGTACTGTGTATTATTGGTGTATTGTGTGTATTATTGGTGTTATTGGTGTACTGTGTGTATTATTGGTGTATTGTGTGTATTATTGGTGTATTATTGGTGTATTGTGTGTGTTATTGGTGTATTGTGTGTATTATTGGTGTATTGTGTGTATTATTGGTGTATTGTGTGTATTATTGGTGTTATTGGTGTATTGTGTGTATTATTGGTGTATTGTGTGTATTATTGGTGTATTGTGTGTTTTATTGGTGTTATTGGTGTATTGTGTGTATTATTGGTGTATTGTGTGTATTATTGGTGTTATTGGTGTATTGTGTGTATTAATCAAATCAAATCAAATCAAATCAAATTTATTTATATAGCCCTTCGTACATCAGCTGATATCTCAAAGTGCTGTACAGAAACCCAGCCTAAAACCCCAAACAGCAAACAATGCAGGTGTAAAATTACGGTGGCTAGGAAAACTCCCTAGAAAGGCCAAAACCTAGGAAGAAACCTAGGAGGAACCGGGCTATTGGGGTGGCCAGTCCTCTTCTGGCTGTGCCGGGTAGAGATTATAACAGAAAATGACCAAGATGTTCAAATGTTCATAAATGACCAGCATGGTCAAATAATAATAAGGCAGAACAGTTGAAACTGGAGCAGCAGCACAGTCAGGTGGACTGGGGACAGCAAGGAGCCATCATGTCAGGTAGTCCTGGGGCACGGTCCTAGGGCTCAGGTCCTCCGAGAGAGAGAAAGAAAGAGAGAATTAGAGAGAGCATATGTGGGGTGTGCCAGTGTATTCTTCTGGCTGTGCCGGTGGAGATTATAACAGAACGTGGCCAAGATGTTCAAATGTTCATAAATGACCAGCATGGTTGAATAATAGTAAGGCAGAACAGTTGAAACTGGAGCAGGAGCATGGCCAGGTGGACTGGGGACAGCAAGGAGTCCTCATGTCAGGTAGTCCTGGGACATGGTCCTAGGGCCCAGGCCAGTTGAAACTGGAGCAGCAGCATGGCCAGGTGGACTGGGGACAGCAAGGAGTCATCATGTCAGGTAGTCCTGGGGTATGGTTCTAGGGCTCAGGTCCTCCGAGAGAGAGAAAGAAGGAGAGAAGGAGAGAATTAGAGAACGTGTACTTAGATTTACACAGGACACCGAATAGGACAGGAGAAGTACTCCAGATAAACAAACTGACCCCAGCCCCCCGACACATAAACTACTGCAGCATAAATACTGGAGGCTGAGACAGGAGGGGTCAGGAGACACTGTGGCCCCATCCGAGGACACTCCCGGACAGGGCCAAACATTATTGGTGTATTGTGTGTGTTATTGGTGTATTGTGTGTATTATTGGTGTATTGTGTGTATTATTGGTGTTATTGGTGTATTGTGTGTATTATTGGTGTACTGTGTGTATTATTGGTGTATTGTGTGTATTATTGGTGTATTGTGTGTATTGTGTGTATTATTGGTGTACTGTGTGTATTATTGGTTTTATTGGTGTATTGTGTGTATTATTGGTGTATTGTGTGTATTATTGGTGTATTGTGTGTATTATTGGTGTTATTGGTGTATTGTGTGTATTATTGGTGTATTGTGTGTATTATTGGTGTTATTGGTGTATTGTGTGTTTTATTGGTGTATTGTGTGTATTATTGGTGTTATTGGTGTACTGTGTGCTAAATGATGTGTTATTCATGCTAATGTTTTATCTTTGTGTCCATTCTGTGGTCCTCCTCAGACACCTGTTTGCCATAGCAAACGTCTCCTACACCAACATGATGGATGTCAAACAGAACCAGGTTATTATAATCAGGTAACTACACAACTGCTTCCTCCTGATACGTTCTAGGCCAGCGTTTCCTAAACTTGGTCCTGGGGACCCAGATGGGAAGTCACCTGCTGTCTGGGACACTCTAGCTGTGTTCTGAAAGACCCCCCCCCCCCTTCTGTCTGGGACTCTCTAGCTGTGTTCTGAAGGACCCCACCTGTCTGGGACACTCTAGCTGTGTTCTGAAAGACCCCCCCCCCTTCTGTCTGGGACTCTCTAGCTGTGTTCTGAAGGACCCCACCTGTCTGGGATCCTCTAGCTGTGTTCTGAAAGACCCCCTTCTGTCGTGGACACTCTGGCTGTGTTCTGAAGGACCCACCTTTCTGGGATTCTCTAGCTGTGTTCTGAAAGACCCCCCCCATCTGGGACACTCTAGCTGTGTTCTGAAAGACCCCGCCCATCTGGGACACTCTAGCTGTGTTCTGACGGACCCCCTGTCTGGGACACTAGCTGTGTTCTGACGACCCCCCACCCATCTGGGACACTCTAGCTGTGTTCTGACTGAGACCTCTGTAAGGAAAGACCAGCCATGTCTGTGCTGGTATCATATCATGTCTCAGAGGGAGTGTGAAGTTGGCCCATTGAGCACATTCCAGCGTTAAGTTTCAGCTCTCCGTCTCTGGTTAACTGAAAACCTCCCGTTACCGTCACCCTACACCGAGCACACAGGTCCACTCTGGACTGGATCATAATGATGGTGTTTAGTGGTAAGCTGTTGGCAGGGGAGGGAAGGAAAGGCTTGTTGTTTTTTGACCTTCATTTTGACAGGAAAGTCATTCTGAGACCAGGGTATCTTTTCCAGATGAGCCCTGCAGAAACACATCCAACACATACCAAATAAAATGAAACAGACAGGTTTATCTGAACGACCCAGGAGGACCAGAACATCTCAGACAGCTCTGTAACTTGTTCCCCATAAAGGGCCCCAAAACACTAAAATTAGCATTACCCAACTCTGTGGAGACCGAAGGGGCCTCCAGTGTTATCTAGGCTGGAGACCAGGGTTGGTCATTTGGACGTCTCAATTGAAATAATGATGATAGATACATAGGAAGTTTCTGCCTGAATGATTTGTAAATCAACACAAGAGAATGCTGCTCTTTCCTTACATACAAAGAGGCCCAACCCACTTTTTAATACAAAACACAATGGTGAGTTCTAGAACCATCACCAGTAATAAACCTAAGGGAACAATGGTGAGTTCTAGAACCATCACCAGTAATAAACCTAAGGGAACAATGGTGAGTTCTAGAACCATCACTGGTAATAAACCTAAGGGCCCAATGGTGAGTTCTAGAACCATCACCAGTAATAAACCTAAGGGAACAATGGTGAGTTCTAGAACCATCACTGGTAATAAACCTAAGTGCCCAATGGTGAGTTCTAGAACCATCACCAGTAATAAACCTAAGGGAACAATGGTGAGTTCTAGAACCATCACCAGTAATAAACCTAAGGGAACAATGGTGAGTTCTAGAACCATCACCAGTAATAAACCTAAGGGAACAATGGTGAGTTCTAGAACCATCACCAGTAATAAACCTAAGGGCCCAATGGTGAGTTCTAGAACCATCACCAGTAATAAACCTAAGGGAACAATGGTGAGTTCTAGAACCATCACCGGTAATAAATCTAAGGGCCCAATGGTGAGTTCTAGAACCATCACCGGCAATAAACCTAAGGGCCCAATGGTGAGTTCTAGAACCATCACCAGTAATAAACCTAAGGGCCCAATGGTGAGTTCTAGAACCATCACCGGCAATAAACCTAAGGGCCCAATGGTGAGTTCTAGAACCATCACCGGTAATAAACCTAAGGGCCCAATGGTGAGTTCTAGAACCATCACCGGTAATAAACCTAAGGGCCCAATGGTGAGTTCTAGAACCATCACCGGTAATAAACCTAAGGGCCCAATGGTGAGTTCTAGAACCATCACCGGCAATAAACCTAAGGGCCCAATGGTGAGTTCTAGAAACATCACCGGCAATAAATCTAAGGGCCCAATGGTGAGTTGTAGAACCATCACCGGTAATAAACCTAAGGGCCCAATGGTGAGTTCTAGAACCATCACCAGTAATAAACCTAAGGGCCCAATGGTGAGTTCTAGAACCATCACCGGTAATAAACCTAAGGGCCCAATGGTGAGTTCTAGAACCATCACCGGTAATAAACCTAAGGGCACAGTGGAAAACAGCATCTCGGGGTTTAAGTATAGTGCTGTATAAGTAAGTATAACTTCAGCTCCAGTAGTGACCTGTGTGTTGGTGCCGTGTTAGTGTTTATATTGACATTAAGTTCTGTGTGTGTTTCAGTGGGGAGAGTGGATCAGGGAAGACTGAGGCCACTAAACTGCTGCTGCGTTACCTAGCAGCAATACACCACAAACACAACATTACACAACAGGTAAACACACACACACTCTCACACACTCTTCTGTATCCTAACCTTGTCTTCCTGTGTCTGACTCCCTGTGTCTCTGTGCTGCTCAGATTAAGGTAGCTGGTTTCTGCATGCCTCTCTGTCTGTCAGTGTTCAGTAAAGCTTGGTTTGTGTCCCAATTACCATACTACATATTCCATTCCATTCTATTACCGTACCATACTATCATTCCATTTCTATTACCATGTACTATCATTCCATTCTATTACCATTACCATTCCATTCTATTACCGTATTCATTCCATTCCATTCTATTACCATACTATCATTCCATTCTATTACCGTACTATCATTCCATTCTATTACCATACTATCATTCCATTCTATTACCATACTATCATTCCATTCCATTCTATTACCATACTATCATTCCATTCTATTACCATACTATCATTCCATTCTATTACCATACTATCATTCCATTCTGTTGCATTTTTCCGTTCTTACCATATATCATTCCATTCTATTACCATACTATCATTCCATTCCATTCTATTACCATACTATCATTCCATTCTATTACCATACTATCATTCCATTCTATTACCATACTATCATTCCATTCTATTACCATATCTTCCATTCATTCCATTCCATTCTATTACCATACTATCATTCCATTCTATTACCCATTCTATATACTATCATTCCATTCTATTACCATACTATCATTCCATTCTATTACCATACTATCATTCCATTCTATTACCATACCATACTATCATTCCATTCTATTACCCATACTATCATTCCATTCCATTCTATTATTCCATACTATCATTCCATTCTATTACCATACTATCATTCCATTCTATTACCATACTATCATTCCATTCTATTACCATACTATCATTCCATTCATATTACCATACTATCATTCCATTCTATTACCATACTATCATTCCATTCTATTACCATACTATCATTCCATTCCATTCTATTACCATATTATCATTCCATTCTATTACCATACTATCATTCCATTCTATTACCATACTATCATTCCATTTTCTATTACCATATCTATCATTCCATTCTATTACCATCATTCCATTCTATTACCATACTATCATTCCATTCTATTACCATTCTGTTCTATACTATCATTCCATTCTATTACCATACTATCATTCCATTCTATTACCATACTATCATTCCATTCTATTACATTCTTCCATTCTATTACATACTATCATTCCATTCTATTACCATACTATCATTCCATTCTATTACCATACTATCATTCCATTCTATTACCATACTTCATTCCATACTCTATCCATTCTATCATTCCATTCTATTACCGTACTATCATTCCATTCTATTACCATACTATCATTCCATTCTATTACCATACTATCATTCCATTCTATTACCATACTATTCTATTCCATACTATCATTCCATTCTATTACCATACTATCATTCCATTCTATTACCATTCTATCATTCCATTCTATTACCATACTATCATTCCATTCTATTACCATACTATCATTCCATTCTATTACCATACTATCCATTCCATTCTATTACCATACTATCATTCCATTCTATTACCATACTATCATTCCATTCTATTACCATACTATCATTCCATTCTATTACCATACTATCATTCCATTCTATTACCATACTATCATTCCATTTCTATTATTACATACTATCATTCCATTCCATTCTATTACCATACTATCATTCCATTCTATTACCATACTATCATTCCATTCCATTCTATTACCATACTATCATTCCATTCTATTACCGTACTATCATTCCATTCTATTACCGTACTATCATTCCATTCTATTACCATACTATCATTCCATTCTATTACCATACTATCATTCCATTCTATTACCATACTATCATTCCATTCTATTACCATACTATCATTCCATTCTATTACCATACTATCATTCCATTCCATTCTATTATTCCATTCCATTTCTATACTATCATTCCATTCTATTACCATTACTACTCATCATTCCATTCTATTACCGTACTATCATTCCATTCTATTACCATACTATCATTCCATTCTATTACCATACTATCATTCCTATTCCATTTCTATTACCATACTATCATTCCATTCTATTACCATACTATCATTCCATTCTATTACCATACTATCATTCCATTCTATTACCATACTATCATTCCATTCTATTACCATACTATCATTCCATTCTATTACCATACTATCATTCCATTCTATTACCATACTATCATTCCATTCTATTACCATACTATCATTCCATTCTATTACCATCATTCCATTCATTCCATTCTATTACCATACTATCATTCCATTCCATTCTATTACCATACTATCATTCCATTCTATTACCATACTATCATTCCATTCTATTACCATACTATCGTTCCATTCTATTCCATACTATCATTCCATTCTATTACCATACTATCATTCCATTCTATTACCATACTATCATTCCATTCCATATTACCATACTATCATTCCATTCTATTCCATTATCATTCCATTCTATTACCATACTATCATTCCATTCTATTACCATACTATCATTCCATTCTATTACCATACTATCATTCCATTCTATTACCATACTATCATTCCATTCCATTCTATTACCATACTATCATTCCATTCTATTACCGTACTATCATTCCATTCTATTACCATACTATCATTCCATTCTATTACCATACTATCATTCCATTCTATTACCGTACTATCATTCCATTCTATTACCGTACTATCATTCCATTCTATTACCATACTATCATTCCATTCTATTACCATACTATCATTCCATTCTATTACCATACTATCATTCCATTCTATTACCATACTATCATTCCATTCTATTACCATACTATCATTCCATTCTATTACCGTACTATCATTCCATTTCTATTCTATATCATTCCATTCTATTACCATCTATCATTCCATTCTATTACCGTACTATCATTCCATTCTATTACCATACTATCATTCCATTCTATTACCATACTATCATTCCATTCTATTACTCATTCCATTCTATTACCATACTATCATTCCATTCTATTACCATACTATCATTCCATTCTATTACCATACTATCATTCCATTCTATTACCATACTATCATTCCATTCTATTACCATACTATCATTCCATCCATTCTATTACCATACTATCATTCCATTTTCTATTACCATACTATCATTCCATTCCATTCTATTACCATACTATCATTCCATTCCATTCCATATCATTCCATTCTATTACCATACTATCATTCCATTCTATTACTATTACCATACTATCATTCCATTCTATTACCATACTATCATTCCATTCTATTACCATACTATCATTCCATTCCATTCTATTACCATACTATCATTCCATTCTATTACCATACTATCATTCCATTCTATTACCATACTATCATTCCATTCCATTCTATTACCATACTATCATTCCATTCTATTACCATACTATCATTCCATTCTATTACCATACTATCATTCCATTCTATTACCATACTATCATTCCATTCTATTACCATACTATCATTCCATTCCATTCTATTACCATACTATCATTCCATTCCATTCTATTACCATACTATCATTCCATTCTATTACCATACTATCATTCCATTCTATTACCATACTATCATTCCATTCCATTCTATTACCATACTATCATTCCATTCTATTACCATACTATCATTCCATTCTATTACCATACTATCATTCCATTCATTCTATTACCATACTATCATTCCATTTCCATTCTATTACCATACTATCATTCCATTCTATTACCATACTATCATTCCATTCTATTAACATACTATCATTCCATTCTATTACCATACTATCATTCCATTCCATTCTATTACCATACTATCATTCCATTCCATTCTATTACCATACTATCATTCCATTCCATTCTATTACCATACTATCATTCCATTCCATTCTATTACCATACTATCATTCCATTCCATTCTATTACCATACTATCATTCCATTCTATTACCATACTATCATTCCATTCTATTACCATACTATCATTCCATTCTATTACCATACTATCATTCCATTCCATTCTATTACCATACTATCATTCCATTCTATTACCATACTATCATTCCATTCTATTACCATACTATCATTCCATTCCATTCTATTACCATACTATCATTCCATTCTATTACCATACTATCATTCATTCTATTACCATACTATCATTTCCATTCTATTACTGCATACTATCATTCCATTCTATTACCATACTATCATTCCATTCTATTACCGTACTATCATTCCATTCTATTACCCGATACTATCATTCCATTCTATTACCATTACTATCATTCCATTCTATTACCATACTATCATTCCATTCTATTACCATACTATCATTCCATTCTATTACCATACTATCATTCCATTCTATTACCATACTATCATTCCATTCTATTACCGTACTATCATTCCATTCTATTACCGTACTATCATTCCATTCTATTACCGTACTATCATTCCATTCTATTACCATACTATCATTCCATTCCATTCTATTACCATACTATCATTCCATTCTATTACCATATTATCATTCCATTCTATTACCATACTATCATTCCATTCTATTACCATACTATCATTCCATTCTATTACCATACTATCATTCCATTCTATTACCATACTATCATTCCATTCTATTACCGTACTATCATTCCATTCTATTACCGTACTATCATTCCATTCTATTACCGTACTATCATTCCATTCTATTACCATACTATCATTCCATTCTATTACCATACTATCATTCCATTCTATTACCATACTATCATTCCATTCTATTACCGTACTATCATTCCATTCCATTCTATTACCATACTATCATTCCATTCCATTCTATTACCATACTATCATTCCATTCCATTCTATTACCATACTATCATTCCATTCTATTACCATACTATCATTCCATTCTATTACCATACTATCATTCCATTCTATTACTATACTATCATTCCATTCCATTCTATTACCATACTATCATTCCATTCCATTCTATTACCATACTATCATTCCATTCCATTCTATTACCATACTATCATTCCATTCTATTACCATACTATCATTCCATTCTATTACCATACTATCATTCCATTCTATTACCATACTATCATTCCATTCTATTACCATACTATCATTCCATTCCATTCTATTACCATACTATCATTCCATTCTATTACCATACTATCATTCCATTCTATTACCATACTATCATTCCATTCTATTACCATACTATCATTCCATTCCATTCTATTACCATACTATCATTCCATTCTATTACCATACTATCATTCCATTCTATTACCATACTATCATTCCATTCTATTACCATACTATCATTCCATTCTATTACCATACTATCATTCCATTCTATTACCATACTATCATTCCATTCTATTACCATACTATCATTCCATTCCATTCTATTACCATACTATCATTCCATTCTATTACCATACTATCATTCCATTCTATCATCATTCCATTCTATTACCGTACTATCATTCCATTCTATTACCATACTATCATTCCATTCTATTACCATACTATCATTCCATTCTATTACCATGTCAATTATTCAATCATTATCATACTATCATTCCATTCTATTACCGTATTATTCATTCCATTCTATTACCACTATCATTCCATTCTATTACCGTACTATCATTCCATTCTATTACCGTACTATCATTCCATTCTATTACCGTACTATCATTCCATTCTATTACCATACTATCATTCCATTCCATTCTATTACCATACTATCATTCCATTCCATTCTATTACCATACTATCATTCCATTCTATTACCATACTATCATTCCATTCTATTACCATACTATCATTCCATTCTATTACCATACTATCATTCCATTCTATTACCATACTATCATTCCATTCCATTCTATTACCATACTATCATTCCATTCCATTCTATTACCATACTATCATTCCATTCCATTCTATTACCATACTATCATTCCATTCCATTCTACCATATTATCATTCCATTCTATTACCATACTATAATTCCATTCTATTACCATACTATCATTCCATTCCATTCTATTACCATACTATCATTCCATTCTATTACCATACTATCATTCCATTCTATTACCATACTATCATTCCATTCTATTACCATACTATCATTCCATTCTATTACCATACTATCATTCCATTCATTACCATACTATCATTCCATTCTATTCTATTACCATACTATCATTCCATTCTATTACCATACTATCATTCCATTCCTATTACCATACTATCATTCCATTCTATTACCATACTATCATTCCATTCCATTCTATTACCGTACTACATTCCATTCATTCCATTCCATTCTATTACCATACTATCATTCCATTCTATTTACCATACTATCATTCCATTCTATTACCATATCATCATTCCATTCTATTACCATACTATCATTCCATTCTATTACCATACTATCATTCCATTCTATTACCATACTATCATTCCATTCCATTCTATTACCATATCATCATTCCATTCCATTCTATTACCATACTATCATTCCATTCTATTACCATACTATCATTCCATTCCATTCTATTAACATACTATCATTCCATTCTATTACCATACTATCATTCCATTCCATACTATCATTCCATTCTATTCTATTCATTCCATACTATCATTCCATTCCATTCTATTACCGTATACTATCATTCCATTCCATTCCATTCTATTACCATACTATCATTCCATTCCATTCTATTACCATACTCATCATTCCATTCCATTCTATTACCATACTATCATTCCATTCTATTACCATATTCATCATTCCATTCTATTACCGTATTATCATTCCATTCTATTACTCAGATTATCATTCCATTCTATTACCATACTATCATTCATATTACCGTATACATTCCATTCATTCCATTCCATTCTATTACCATACCATCATTCCATTCACTACCATACCATCATTCCATTCCATTCTATTACCATACTATCATTCCATTCCATTCTATTACCATACTATCATTCCATTCTATTACCATACTATTCATTCCATTCCATTACCATACTATTACCATTCCATTCTATTACCGTACTATCATTCCATTCTATTACCATACTTCCATTCTATTAACATTTATCATTCCATTCTATACCATATTATTCCATTCTATTACCATACATCATTCATTCCATCATTCCATTCTATTACCGCATTCCATTCTATTACATTCCATTCTATTACCATACTATCATTCCATTCCATATTACCATACTATCATTCCATTCTATTACCATACTATCATTCCATTCTATTACCATACTATCATTCCATTCTATTACCATTCCATTCTATCATTCCATTCTATTACCATACTATCATTCCATTCCATTTCCATTCTTACCGTACTATCATTCCATTCTATTACCATACTATCATTCCATTCCATTCTATTACCGCCATTCTATTACCATACTATCATTCCATTCTATTACCATACTATCATTCCATTCTATTACCATACTATCATTCCATTCTATTACCATACTATCATTCCATTCCATTCTATTACCATACTATCATTCCATTCCATTCTATTCCATTCCATTCTATTACCATACTATCATTCCATTCTATTACCATACTATCATTCCATTCTATTACCATACTATCATTCCATTCTATTACCATACTATCATTCCATTCTATTACCATACTATCATTCCATTCCATTCTATTACTATACTATCATTCCATTCTATTACTACATACTATCATTCCATTCTATTACCATACTATCATTCCATTCCATTCTATTACCATACTATCATTCCATTCTATTACCATACTATCATTCCATTCTATTACCATACTATCATTCCATTCCATTCTATTACCATACTATCATTCCATTCTATTACCATACTATCATTCCATTCTATTACCATACTATCATTCCATTCTATTACCATACTATCATTCCATTCTATTACCATACTATCATTCCATTCCATTACCATACTATCATTCCATTCTATTACCATACTATCATTCCATTCTATTACCATACTATCATTCCATTCTATTACCGTACTATCATTCCATTCTATTACCGTACTATCATTCCATCCTATACCATACTATCATTCCATTCCATTCTATTACCATACTATCATTCCATTCTATTACCATACTATCATTCATATCATTGCTGTTGTGACTGTTCAGACTGTGTCTCTGTTTACTGTT
>NW_025751951.1:0-13850 GCF_021184085.1 Oncorhynchus gorbuscha | reverse complement strand
GAGTTTATTAATGCTCAAAACCGAATAACTGAAATCCTCTAGATAGTAGAGGGGAAAACAACTGGAGAAGCGGCCACAGACTGCAGGTCGCTTCGGGTAGGCGCAGGCCGTAGTCAACTGAGACACCTGCTCACACGCAGCGTCTGAAGAAGGCACAAAACACGACAGGACAGGGTGATACACAATCACGGCAAAAAAACACGACAGGACAGGGCGAAACGCAATTACAGCATGGAATACAAAACAAGGAACCGATGGAACAGGAACGGATCACAAAGGAATAAATAGGGAGTCTAATCAGGGGAAAGGATCGGGAACAGGTGTGGGAAGACTAAATGATGATTAGGGGAATAGGAACAGCTGGGAGCAGGAACGAACGACAGAGAGAAGAGAGAGCGAGAGAGTGAAAGGGGGAGGGGGAGAGAGAGGGATAGAACCAAACAAGACCAGCAGAGGGAAACGAATAGCATGGGGAGCACAGGGACAAGACATGACAATAAATGACAAACATGACAGTACCCCCCCACTCACCGAGCGCCTCCTGGCGCACTCGAGGAGGAATCCTGGCGGCAACGGAGGAAATCATCGATGAGCGAACGGTCCAGCACGTCCCGAGACGGAACCCAACTCCTCTCCTCAGGACCGTAACCCTCCCAATCCACTAGGTATTGGTGACCCCGTCCCCGAGAACGCATGTCCATAATTTTATGTACCTTGTAAATAGGTGCGCTCGACAAGGACGGGAGGGGGGAGGGAAGACGAACGGGGTGCGAAGAAAGGGCTTAACACAGGAGACATGGAAGACAGGATGGACGCGACGAAGATGTCGCTGAAGAAGCAGTCGCACAGCGACTGGATTGACGACCTGGGAGACACGGAACGGACCAATGAACCCGCGGAGTCAACTTACGAGAAGCTGTCGTAAGAGGAAGGTTGCGAGTGGAAAGCCACACTCTCTGGCCGCAACAATACCTTGGACTCTTAATCCTGCGTTTATTGGCGGCTCTCACCGTCTGTGCCCTGTAACGGCAAAGTGCAGACCTCACCCTCCTCCAGGTGCGCTCACAACGTTGGACAAACGCTTGAGCGGAGGGAACGCTGGACTCGGCAAGCTGGGATGAGAACAGAGGAGGCTGGTAACCCAGACTACTCTGAAACGGAGATAACCCGGTAGCAGACGAAGGGAAGCGAATTGTGAGCGTATTCTGCCCAGGGAGCTGTTCTGCCCAAGACGAGGGTTCCTGAAAGAAAGGCTGCGTAGTATGCGACCAATCGTCTGATTGGCCCCTCTGCTTGACCGTTAGACTGGGGATGAAACCCGGAAGAGAGACTGACGGACGCACCAATCAAACGACAGAACTCCCTCCAAAACTGTGACGTGAATTGCGGACCTCTGTCTGAAACGGCGTCTAACGGGAGGCCATGAATTCTGAATACATTCTCAATAATGATTTGTGCCGTCTCCTTAGCGGAAGGAAGTTTAGCGAGGGGAATGAAATGTGCCGCCTTAGAGAACCTATCGACAACCGTCAGAATCACAGTCTTCCCCGCAGACAAAGGCAGACCGGTAATGAAGTCTAAGGCAATGTGAGACCATGGTCGAGAAGGAATGGGGAGCGGTCTGAGACGACCGGCAGGGAGGAGAGTTACCCGACTTAGTCTGCGCGCAGTCCGAACAGGCAGCCACGAAACGGCGCGTGTCACGCTCCTGAGTCGGCCACCAAAAGCGCTGGCGAATAGACGCAAGAGTGCCTCGAACACCGGGATGACCCGCTAACTTGGCAGAGTGAGCCCACTGAAGAACAGCCAGACGAGTGGGAAACAGGAACGAAAAGGAGGTTACTAGGACAAGCGCGCGGCGACGCAGTGTGCGTGAGTGCTTGCTTAACCTGTCTTTCAATTCCCCAGACTGTTAACCCGACAACACGCCATAAGGAAGAATCCCCTCGGGATCAGTAGAAGCCACAGAAGAACTAAACAGACGGGATAAGGCATCAGGCTTGGTGTTCTTGCTACCCGGACGGTAAGAAATCACAAACTCGAAACGAGCGAAAAACAACGCCCAACGAGCTTGACGGGCATTAAGTCGTTTGGCAGAACGGATGTACTCAAGGTTCTTATGGTCTGTCCAAACGACAAAAGGAACGGTCGCCCTCCAACCACTGTCGCCATTCGCCTAGGGCTAAGCGGATGGCGAGCAGTTCACGGTTACCCACATCATAGTTGCGCTCAGATGGCGACAGGCGATGAGAAAAATAAGCGCAAGGATGAACCTTATCGTCAGACTGGAAGCGCTGGGATAGAATGGCTCCCACGCCTACCTCTGAAGCGTCAACCTCGACAATGAATTGTCTAGTGACGTCAGGAGTAACGAGGATAGGAGCGGACGTAAACGTTCTTTTAGAAGATCAAAAGCTCCCTGGGCGGAACCGGACCACTTAAAACACGTCTTGACAGAAGTAAGAGCTGTGAGAGGGGCAGCAACTTGACCGAAATTACGAATGAAACGCCGATAGAAATTAGCGAAACCTAAAAAGCGCTGCAACTCGACACGTGACCTTGGAACGGGCCAATCACTGACAGCTTGGACCTTAGCGGAATCCATCTGAATGCCTTCAGCGGAAATAACGGAACCGAGAAAAGTAACGGAGGAGACATGAAAAGAGCACTTCTCAGCCTTTACATAGAGACAATTCTCTAAAAGGCGCTGTAGAACACGTCGAACGTGCTGAACATGAATCTCGAGTGACGGAGAAAAATCAGGATATCGTCAAGATAGACAAAAACGAAAATGTTCAGCATGTCTCTCAGAACATCATTAACTAATGCCTGAAAAACAGCTGGCGCATTGGCGAGACCGAACGGCAGAACCCGGTACTCAAAATGCCCTAACGGAGTATTAAACGCCGTTTTCCACTCGTCCCCCTCTCTGATGCGCACGAGATGGTAAGCGTTACGAAGGTCCAACTTAGTAAAGCACCTGGCTCCCTGCAGAATCTCGAAGGCTGATGACATAGGGGAAGCGGATAACGATTCTTAACCGTTATGTCATTCAGCCCTCGATAATCCACGCAGGGGCGCAGAGTACCGTCCTTCTTCTTAACAAAAGAACCCCGCCCGGCCGGAGAGGAAGAAGGCACTATGGTACCGGCGTCAAGAGACACAGACAAATAATCCTCGAGAGCCTTACGTTCGGGAGCCGACAGAGAGTATAGTCTACCTCGAGGAGGAGTGGTCCCCGGAAGGAGATCAATACTACAATCATACGACCGGTGAGGAGGAAGGGAGTTGGCTCGGGACCGACTGAAGACCGTGCGCAGATCATGATATTCCTCCGGCACTCCTGTCAAATCGCCAGGTTCCTCCTGAGAAGTAGGGACAGAAGAAACGGGAGGGATGGCAGACATTAAACACTTCACATGACAAGAAACGTTCCAGGATAGGATAGAATTACTAGACCAATTAATAGAAGGATTATGACATACTAGCCAGGGATGACCCAAAACAACAGGTGTAAACGGTGAACGGAAAATCAAAAAAAGAAATAGTCTCACTGTGGTTACCAGATACTGTGAGGGTTAAAGGTAGTGTCTCAAATCTGATACTGGGAAGATGACTACCATCTAAGGCGAACATGGGCGTAGGCTTATCTAACTCTCTGAAAGGAATGTCATGTTTCCGAACCCATGCTTCGTCCATGAAACAACCCTCAGCCCCAGAGTCTATCAAGGCACTACATGTAGCGCCCGAACCGGTCCAGCGTAGGTGGACCGACAAAGTAGTACAGGACTTTGATGGAGAGACTTGAGTAGTTGCGCTCACCTGTAGCCCTCCGCTTACAGATGAGCTCTGGCTTTTACTGGACATGAATTAACGAAATGTCCAGCAACTCCACAATAGAGGCACAGGCGGTTGGTGATCCTCCGTTCCCTCTCCTTATTCGAGATGCGAATCCCTCCCAGCTGCATGGGCTCAGTCTCAAAGCCAGAGGGGGAGATGGCTGCGATGCGGAGCAGGGAAACACCGTTGATGCGAGCTCTCTTCCACGAGCCCGGTGACGAAGATCTACCCGTCGTTCTATGCGGATGGCGAGAGCAATCAAAGAGTCCACATCTGAAGGAACCTCCCGGGGAGAGAATCTCATCCTTAACCACAGCGTGGAGTCCCTCCAGAAAACGAGCGAGCAGCGCCGGCTCGTTCCACTCACTAGAGGCAGCAAGAGTGCGAAACTCAATGGAATAATCCGTTATGGACCGTTCACCTTGGCATAAGGAAGCCAGGGCCCTAGAAGCCTCCCCACCAAAAACTGAACGGTCAAAAACCCGAATCATCTCCTCTTTAAAGTTCTGGAAATCGTTAGAGCAAACAGCCCTTGCCTCCCAGATAGCTGTGCCCCATTCTCGAGCCCGGCCAGTGAGGAGTGAGATGACGTAAGCAACCCGAGCTCTCTCTCTAGAGTATGTGTTGGGTTGGAGAGAGAACACAATCTCACACTGCGTGAGAAAGGAGCGGCACTCAGTGGGCTGCCCGGAGTAGCAAGGTGGGTTATTAACCCTAGGTTCTGGAGGCTCGGCAGGCCAGGAAGTAACAGGTGGCACGAGACGTAGACTCTGGAACTGTCCAGAGAGGTCGGAAACCTGAGCAGCCAGGTTTTCCACGGCCTGGCGAGCAGCGGATAATTCCTGCTCGTGTCTGCCGAGCATGGCTCCTTGGATCTCGACGGCAGTGTAACGAGCGTCAGAAGTCGCTGGGTCCATTCTTTGATCGGTTCCTTCTGTTATGCAGGTGAAGGAGGACCCAAACGCGACTTAACAGAAACAGAGTTTATTAATGCTCAAAACCGAATAACTGAAATCCTCTAGATAGTAGAGGGAAAACAACTGGAGAAGCGGCCACAGACTGCAGGTCGCCGGGTAGGCGCAGGCCGTAGTCAACTGAGACACCTGCTCACACGCAGCGTCTGAAGAAGGCACAAAACACGACAGGACAGGGTGATACACAATCACGGCAAAAAACACGACAGGACAGGGCGAAACGCAATTACAGCATGGAATACAAAACAAGGAACCGATGGAACAGGAACGGATCACAAAGGAATAAATAGGGAGTCTAATCAGGGGAAAGGATCGGGAACAGGTGTGGGAAGACTAAATGATGATTAGGGGAATAGGAACAGCTGGGAGCAGGAACGGAACGACAGAGAGAAGAGAGAGCGAGAGAGTGAAAGGGGGAGGGGGAGAGAGAGGGATAGAACCAAACAAGACCAGCAGAGGGAAACGAATAGCATGGGGAGCACAGGGACAAGACATGACAATAACTGACAAACATGACACATTGATTCAACAGAAATACTCATCCTAAATGTAGATGATAATACAAGTTATACACATGGAATTATAGATATACTTGTCCTTAATGCAACCGCTGTGTCAGATTTCAAAAAAAACTTTACTGAAAAAGCAAACCATGCAATAATCTGAGATGGCGCTCAAAACAATCAAGTCAAAATAGCTGCCATGTTGTAGTCAACATAAACCATAAATTACATGCTAAATATTCCCTTACCTTTGATGATCTTCATCAGAATGCACTCCAAGGAATCCCAGGTCCACAATAAATGCTTGATTTGTTTGATAATGTCCGTTATTTATTTACATTTACATTTACATTTAAGTCATTTAGCAGACGCTCTTATCCAGAGCGACTTACAATGTCCAATTAGCTACTTTTGTTAGCGCGTTTGGTATACATATCCAAACGCTCGTTGTGGTCAGCGTTAAGTCGGACAAAAACTTCAAAAGTTTTAATACAGGTCGAAGAAACATTTCAAACTAAGTACAGAATCAATCATTAGGATGTTTTTAACTTTCCTCTTCAATAAAGTTCCAACCAGAGTATTCCTTTGTGTTTCCGGGAGCCATGGAACACAAGTCGCTATCATGTGCAATGCGCATGACCAGAATGGCTGACTGCCAGACACCTGATTCATTCTGCTGTCATTCAGTCCCACAACACAGTAGAAGCCTCATTCAAATGTCTATAGACGGTTGACATCTAGTGGAAGCCCTAGGAAGTGCAACATCATTAATATCTCAAGCGGATGTCAATGGGAACTGTGTTGAGTACATACCAGCCTCAGATTTCTCACTTCCTGTTTTGATTTCTCCTCAGGTTTTTGCCTGCGATATGAGTTCTGTTATACTAACAGACATCATTCAAACAGTTTTAGAAACGTTAGAGTGTTTGCTGTCCAATACTAATAATAATATGCATATATTAGCAACTGAGACTGACGAACAAGCCGTTTACTTTGGGCACCTTATTCATCCAAGCTACTCAATACTACCCCCCAGCCAATGGACAGATTTCAGTAAGTGTTGATCCTCTCTCAAAGAGAGAGGAGAGGGTACAAAGTGTACTGGTCCATTAGTGAAAACAAGGGGGCCAAGAGTCATGGACCCCCTGTATTTATTTGCAATTAAATGAGACTTGCTGCACCTGAAAATGTAGATACATACAGTACATAGTATACTGTGCCCTTCATGGTGCTCTCTTTCATGCAATATTTCTAATGCCTAGACATGAATCATAAATTAATTAATGAATAATAACATTGCCAGTGGTGGAGCTTTGTGATGTGAAGTGCTTGGTGCCCTGCATACTTGTGATGTTAATAAAGCATTTCAAGGGTGGCTGCTGCAGTTTAAATGGAACACTCTAAATCATCTACACCAACACATCACTTCGTCTTGGTGTGTTGGGGTTCACTGTTCACTGTTGTAAGCATGAACTCAATTCAACTGTGCTCCATTTGATCTGCACAAGAGACCAATAGACCATTCCTACAACTAGGAACATGCCTTTCCTGTCACGAATATTACCGAAGGTGACTCCCCTTCTTGTTCGGGTGGCGCTCGGCGGTCGTCGTCGCCGGTCTACTAGCTATCGCCGATCCGTTGTTCTGTGTTGGTTTAGTTTTGTCTAATTGGTAGCACCTGTTTCTAGTTTGATTGTTAGGATAGGGTATATATAGTCTGTTTAGCCCACTTCTGTTTCGTGCGGGCTTGTTTCGTCTGTTTTGTTGGTTGAGTGTATTTTGTTGTATTTTTGGGTTACACGCTGTCCGGTTATATTTCTGTTCATTTGTATTTTCACTTTGTACATGTATTGTTTCGGGACATTAAAGCGTGTTGTTTTTCCCACATCTTTGCTCTCTGCGCCTGACTCCACACCTCTTCACTCATAATTGTGACAGAAGCCCGCACCACGATATGGAGTCAGCAGGAGCAGCGACCACTCCTCTTCCCACTATGGAGGAGAGAGTCCAACATCAGACATCCATCCTCCATCGCCTAGGATCAGCGATGGAACGGATGATGGAGAGGATGGATCGTTGGGAGAGGAATGGTTTCCCTACTACTCCACCGACCCTCCCACCAGCAACTCTACCATCTGCCCCATCTGGATCCGGTTCCAGCGCTCTGCTCATGACGCCTCCGAGGAAATACGATGGAACAGCGACAGGGTGCCAGGGATTCCTGCTGCAATTAGACCTCTACCTGTCCACCGTTCGACCGGCCCCTCAGAGGAGGAGAGAGTAGGGGTCCTCATCACCTGCCTGTCTGGTAGAGCCCTGGAGTGGGCTAATGCGGTCTGGAACGGGCCCGACTCGGCAAGAGACAACTACTCAGAGTTCATCCGCCTTTTCAGGGCCGTGTTCGATCACCCTCCAGAGGGTCGTGCGGCAGGTGAGAGATTGTTCCATCTGAGACAGGGGAAGAGGAGCGCGCAGGACTTCGCGCTGGAGTTCCGGACCTTGGCTGCGGGAGCAGGGTGGAACGACAGGGCCCTGATAGACCATTACAGGTGTAGCCTGAGAGAGGACGTCCGTAGGGAGCTGGCCTGTCGGGATACTACACTTGGCCTGGATGGACTGATAGACCTGTCGATCCGGTTGGACCATCTGCTAGCTGCTCGTGGACGTTCTGAAAGGGTCTTGTCAGTTCTACCTCCTGATCCTCCTGCCCCTATTCCGATGGAGTTAGGAGGTTCCGTATCAAGGGAGATCGGAGGAGGAAGCTCCTCCTGTACCAGTTGTGGCCGGAGAGGGCACACGTCTGGTCGGTGCTGGAGGAATTCATCTGGGAATCATGAGGGCAGGCAGAATACTCATCGGTCACCCCAGGTGAGTAAGCACCACACTCTCCCAGAGTTTCCTGTTGGTCACATGTTTCTATTAATTTGTTTCCTAAATTATTCTCCTTCTCTCCAGCATAAGGCACTGGTAGATTCAGGCGCAGTTGGAAACTTTATAGATCGCGGACTCGCTCAGAGGTTGAGGATTCTGATGAGATCTTCTGTTGAATCTGACAATTAATCTTAATGGTTGTACAGTCGTCTCAAATAAAACTGTGAAGGACCTCGGCGTTACTCTGGACCCTGATCTCTCTTTTGAAGAACATATCAAGACCATTTCGAGGACAGCTTTTTTTCCATCTACGTAACATTGCAAAAATCAGAAACTTTCTGTCCCAAAAATGATGCAGAAAAATTAATCCATGCTTTTGTCACTTCTAGGTTAGACTACTGCAATGCTCTATTTTCCGGCTACCTGGATAAAGCACTAAATAAACTTCAGTTAGTGCTAAATACGGCTGCTAGAATCCTGACTAGAACCAAAAAATTTGATCATATTACTCCAGTGCTAGCCTCTCTACACTGGCTTCCTGTCAAAGCAAGGGCTGATTTCAAGGTTTTACTGCTAACCTACAAAGCATTACATGGGCTTGCTCCTACCTACCTCTCTGATTTGGTCCTGCCGTACATACCTATACGTACGCTACGGTCACAAGACGCAGGCCTCCTAATTGTCCCTAGAATTTCTAAGCAAACAGCTGGAGGCAGGGCTTTCTCCTATAGAGCTCCATTTTTATGGAACGGTCTGCCTACCCATGTCAGAGACGCAAACTCGGTCTCAACCTTTAAGTCTTTACTGAAGACTCATCTCTTCAGTGGGTCATATGATTGAGTGTAGTCTGGCCCAGGAGTGGGAAGGTGAACGGAAAGGCTCTGGAGCAACGAACCGCCCTTGCTGTCTCTGCCTGGCCGGTTCCCCTTTTTCCACTGGGATTCTCTGCCTCTAACCCTGTTACGGGGGCTGAGTCACTGGCTTGCTGGGGCTCTCTCGTGCCGTCCCTGGGGGGTGCGTCACCTGGGTGGGTTGATTCACTGTTGTGGTCGGCCTGTCTGGGTTTCCCCCTTTGGGTTGTACCGTGTCGGAGATCTTTGTGGGCTATACTCGGCCTTGTCTCAGGATGGTAAGTTGGTGGTTGTAGATTTCCCTCTAGTGGTGTGGGGGCTGTGCTTTGGCAAAGTGGGTGGGGTTATATCCTTCCTGTTTGGCCCTGTCCGGGGTGTCCTCGGATGGGGCCACAGTGTCTCCTGACCCCTCCTGTCTCAGCCTCCAGTATTTATGCTGCAGTAGTTTATGTGTCGGGGCTAGGGTCAGTTTGTTTATCTGGAGTACTTCTCCTGTCCTATTCGGTGTCCTGTGTAAATCTAAGTGTGCGTTCTCTAATTCTCTCCTTCTCTCCTTCTTTCTCTCTCTCGGAGGACCTGAGCCCTAGAACCATGCCCCAGGACTACCTGACATGATGACTCCTTGCTGTCCCCAGTCCACCTGGCCATGCTGCTGCTCCAGTTTCAACTGGCCTGGGCCCTAGGACCATGTCCCAGGACTACCTGACATGAGGACTCCTTGCTGTCCCCAGTCCACCTGGCCATGCTCCTGCTCCAGTTTCAACTGTTCTGCCTTACTATTATTCAACCATGCTGGTCATTTATGAACATTTGAACATCTTGGCCACGTTCTGTTATAATCTCCACCCGGCACAGCCAGAAGAGGACTGGCCACCCCACATATGCTCTCTCTAATTCTCTCTTTCTTTCTCTCTCTCGGAGGACCTGAGCCCTAGGACCGTGCCCCAGGACTACCTGACATGATGGCTCCTTGCTGTCCCCAGTCCACCTGACTGTGCTGCTGCTCCAGTTTCAACTGTTCTGCCTTATTATTATTTGACCATGCTGGTCATTTATGAACATTTGAACATCTTGGTCATTTTCTGTTATAATCTCTACCCGGCACAGCCAGAAGAGGACTGGCCACCCCACATAGCCCGGTTCCTCTCTAGGTTTCTTCCTAGGTTTTGGCCTTTCTAGGGAGTTTTTCCTAGCCACCGTGCTTTTACACCTGCATTGTTTGCTGTTTGGGGTTTTAGGCTGGGTTTCTGTACAGCACTTTGAGATATCAGCTGATGTACGAAGGGCTATATAAATAAATTTGATTTGATTTGATTTGGATTCCGTTAGTTAAAGTAAACCCCCCTTTTCCCGTGCACTCTTTAGATAGTCGACCATTAGGGTCAGGGCTGGTGAAGAAAGCCAAAATTTCGTTGGAGATTATTATGCAGGGGAATCACAAGGAGCGAATTAGTTTGTTCCTTATCGATTCACCTGCGTTTCCAGTTATTCTGGGGATTCCCTGGTTGGCTATTCATAATCCTACGATTTCGTGGAAACAGGGAACTCTACAGGGGTGGTCTGATGAGTGTTCAGGCAGGTGTGTAGGGGTTTCCATCGGTGCTACAACGGTGGAGAGTCCAGACCAGGTTTCCACCGTGCGCATTCCAGCTGAGTATGATGATTTGGCTATCGTTTTCAGTAAAAGAAAGCGACAGTACCACCCCATAGGCAGGGGATTGCGTGATAAATCTCCAGGTTAACGCTGCACTTCCCAGGAGTCATGTGTATCCTTTGTCTCAGGAGGAGAAGGTGGCTATGGAAAATTATATCACGAGGCTCTGGGACAGGGGTACATTCGGCCCTCCATGTCACCTGTCTCTTCGAGTTTCTTTTTTGTGAAGAAAGAAGATGGTGGTTTGCGTCCGTGTATTGATTATAGAGGTCTAAATTCCATCACAGTGGGTTTTAGTTACCCACTACCTCTCATTGCTACGGTAGTGGAATCATTTCACGGAGCGCAGTTCTTCACTAAACTGGATCTCAGGAGTGCTTATAATTTGGTGCGTATTCGGAAGGGAGATGAGTGGAAAACTGCATTTAGTACAGCGTCATGCCATACGGTTTAAAGAATGCTCAGCTATATTTCAATCCTTCGTGGATGAAATACTCAGAGACCTGCACGGACAGGTGTAGTGGTTTTATATTGACGATATTTTGATCTACTCCGCTACACGCACTGGGCATGTATCTCTTGTGCGTAAAGTTCTTAGGATTACTGCTGGAGCATGACCTGTATGTGAAGGCGGAGAAATGTGAGTTTTTCAAACAATCAGTTTCCTTCCTGGGTTATCGTTTTCTAGCTCTGGTTTGGTAATGGGAGGGTGATCACGTTAAGGCCGTGCATAATTGGCCGACTCCGACCACGGTAAAGGAGGTGCAGCGGTTCTTGGGATTTGCCAATTACTACCCGGAGGTTTATCCGGGGTTTTGGTCAGATGGCTGCCCCTATTACCTCACTGCTGAAGGGGGACCGGTGCGTTTACAGTGGTCAGCAGAGGCGAACGGAGCTTTTCATAAGTTGAAGGCGATGTTTACTAAAGCGCCGGTGTTGGCACATCCGGACCTTCTTGGCGTTTATAGAAGAGGTGGACGCATCCGAGGCTGGGGTTGGAGCTGTGCTCTCACAGCGTTCGGGTGTGCCACGAGAGCTCCGCCCCTGTGCTTTTTTCTAAGAAACTCGGGCCAGCGGAGGCGGAATTATGTTGTGGGGGATAGGGAGTTGTTGGCTATGGTTAAGGCCCTGAAGGTGTGGAGACACTGGCTTGAGGGGGGCTAGCACCCTTTCCTTATCTGGACTGACCATCGTAACCTGGAGTATATCCGATCAGCTAGGAGAATGAATCCTCGTCAGGCAAGGTGGGCCATGTTTTCACCAGATTTAATTTCACTGTCTCATATAGACCAGGTTCCCTCAACACTAAGGCTGACGCTGTCAAGACTTTACGACACTGAGGACAGGTCCATCGATCCTACTCCCATCATTCCGGCAGCTAAGCTGGTGGCACCGGTGAGTATGGGATGTGGACGCGGACATCGAGCGGGCACTAAGGGGGAACCTGCGCCTCCACAGTGTCCGGAGGGTCGAGGGCACGTGCCATGGCTGTTCGTGATCAATTGATTCGATGGGCTCATTGTCTACCCTCGTCGGGTCACCCAGGTGTTTATAGGACCGTGAGAGGTCTTGAGAGGAAGTACTGGTGGCCCACTTTGAGGAGGGATGTGCGATTCTATGTTTCCTCCTGTTCGGTGTGAGCCCAGAGTAAGGCTCCTAGACACCTGCCAAGAGGTAAATTACAACCTCTTCCCATTCCACAACGGCCGTGGACCCATCTTTCGGTGGATTTTCTTACTGACCTTCCCCTCTCAGGGTAACACTACTATCCTGGTCGTTGTGGATCGGTTCTCTAAGTCCTGCCGTCTTATCCCATTGCCCGGTCTCCCTACGGCCCTACAGACTGCGGAAGCTCTTTTCACCCATGTCTTCCGGCACTACGGGGTGCCCGAGGATATAGTTTCTGATCGGGGCACCCAATTTATCTCCCGTGTTTGGAGAGCGTTTATGGAACGTCTGGGGTCTCGGTCAACCTTACCTCAGGGTATCACCCGGAGAGTAATGGTCAGGTGGAAGAGTCAACCAGGAGGTGGGTAGGTTTCTGCGGTCGTATTGCCAGGACCGGCCAGGCGAGTGGGCAAGATATATTCCCTGGGCAGAAATAGCCCAGAATTCACTAAGCCACTCTTCTACCAACATGTCACCATTTGAGTGCGTGTTGGGGTACCAGCCGGTCTTGGCACCGTGGCATCAGAGCCAGACTGGGCTCCCTGCGGTGGAGGAGTAGGTACAGCGCTCTAAGGAGACCTGGAGGGCAGTCCAGGAGTCATTATGCCAAGCTAGTATAAGGCAGAAGAAGAGCGCTGACCGTCACCGCAGTGAGGCCCCCGTGTTTGCACCTGGGGACAGGGTCTGGCTCTCGATCAGTAACCTGCCTCTCCACTTGCCCTGCCGAATCTGGGTCCGCAGTGTATAGGGCCATTTAAAGTCCTGAGGAGAATAAATGAGGTTTGTTATCGATTATCACTTCCTTCGTATTATCGTGGTAACCTCATTTCATGTGTCTCTTCTCAGGCCGGTGGTAGCTGGTCCAATGCAGGAGAATGAGGTACCGGAGGTTTCCTCCACCCCCTCTGGACATCGAGGGTCCCCGGCGTACAAGATACGAGCTATTCTGGACTCGAGACGCCGGGTGAGAGGCTTGCAGTACCTCGTCGACTGGGAGGGGTACGGTCCGGAGGAGAGTGCTGGGTTCCGGCGGGGATATTCTAGACCCATCCATGTTGAGTGAATTTCATCGCTCCACCCGGATGCCCAGCGCCTCGGCCTCCGGGTCGTCCCAAGGTCAAATCGGCGCGCTGCGGAGCTGCGCGTCAGGAGGGGTACTGTCACGAGGTGTACCGAGTGACTCCCCTTCTTGTTCGGGTGGCGCTCGGCGGTCGTCGTCGCCCGGTCTACTGGCTATCGCCGATCCGTTGTTCTGTGTTCGTTTAGTTTTGTCTAATTGGTAGCACCTGTTTCTAGTTTGATTGTTAGGATAGGGTATATATAGTCTGTTTAGCCCGCTTCTGTTTCGTGCGCGGGCTTGTTTCGTGTGTTTTGTTGGTTGAGTGTATTTTGTTGTATTTTTGGGTTACACGCTGTCCGGTTATATTTCTGTTCATTTGTATTTTCACTTTGTACATGTATTGTTTCGGGACAGTAAAGCGTGTTGTTT
>NW_025751950.1:0-13853 GCF_021184085.1 Oncorhynchus gorbuscha | reverse complement strand
GTGGGGAGATTAACGCCACAGTTCATTTGCATGAGTGAGTGCTACCATTTGGCTATCTGCATGGCAGTGGTAAGATTCCCCTGGCTCCTGGGCCAGTCACTCACCGCACACTGTGTGGGTGGCACAATGCACTGGGGGTACCACTACCCTCAGGCAGGAAGAGAGCTGTCGGTTTAATATCTGTGCATGGGCTAATGCCAGCCAACACAGAACAAGAGATAAAGGGATATTTTTTCCTCGGGAATGCACCAAGAATATTTTGGTCAAATGTAATTCCGGAAAACAGTTTAGCTACTTCTGTGACAGTGCAGTTGTCAAAACAACGACAACGTAATAAATGGCAATGGTAGTAGAGATATTGCTGTTGGTCTGTAGCCTTCATTTTCAAAACACTGCTTCTGTATTGCATGAGATGTTTTGTGGGTACGTTGCTGACTTTGGAGGTAGTGTGTCATAAGGGTTGTCTTATGATTTACTGTGAGTATTAATTGCCTTGGCCTAGCCTCACATCTATTGTCTTTAACTATCTTCAACCCACTTACCATTATTAGGTGAAGTGTTCATCATAACCACATCCTTTAGATTAATTGACTGAATTGGTTGTATAATTTAAAAGTAGTAAATTGCTCCAGCTGGAGACAAATATTCAATATATCAAAAATGATAGAGGATTAAAAAACATAGCCCAGAGCTTATTTCCATACTGGTCTTCAATTTCATTACCCCCATTTAATATAATAATAATAATAATATATGCCATTTAGCAGACGCTTTTATCCAAAAGCGACTTACAGTCATGTGTGCATACATTCTACGTATGGGTGGTCCCGGATCTTGTTCAATGACTAATCAGATGAATGTAATACTCTCAGACCTCAAATAACGCATCATATGTTCTCAAAACACATCACTTGCCTGAATCATTTAATGTTCAGTGCCTTTGGAAAGTATTCAGACCCCTTGACTTTTTACACATTTTGTTAGGTTACAGCATTATTCTAATGGGTTACATAACATTTTCCTCAGCAATCTACACAATACCCCATAACGACAAATCATAAAACAGGTTTTAGCCATTTTTAGCAATTAAAAAACAGATACCTTATCTACATAAGTACTCAGACCCTTTGCTATGAGATTCTAAATTGAGCGCAGGTGCATCCTGTTTCCATTGATTATACTTGAGATGTTTCCACAACGTGATTGGAGTCCACCTGTGGTAAATTAAAACCAATTAGACATGATTTGGAAAGGCACACACCTGTCTATATAAGGTCCCAAAGTTGACAGTGCATGTCAGAAAAACCAAGCCATGAGGTCAAGGAATTGTCCACAGAGCTCCGAGACAGGATTGTGTCAAGGCACAGATCTTGGAAGTGTACCAAAAAATGTATGCATTGAATATAATTTCATATCCCCAAGAACACAGTGGCCTCATCATTCTTAAATGGAAGGATTTGGAACCACCAAAACTCTTCCAAGGGCTGGCCTTAGCCAAACTGGAGCAATCGGGGAAGAAGGGCCTTGGTCAGGGAGGTGACCAAGGACCCCGATGGTCACTCTGACAAAGCTCAAGAGTTCCCTCTGCGGAGATGGGGAGAACCTTCAGAAGGACAACAATCTCTGCAGCACCTACCAATCAGGCCTTTCTGGTAGAGTGAAGAGATGGAAGCCACTCCACAGTAAAAGGCACATGACAGCCCGTTTGGGCTCTGCCAAAAGGCACCTAAAGTGTTATGCAGGTGAATGAGGACCCAAAAGCGACTTGGCGAAAACAGAGTCTTTAATCCAGTAAAGTAAAATACAATCAAAAACACAACTTCCACTCGTAATACGAGAACCGACTGGGGACTCGATCTTGAACAGCAGGTAGCCTCGGGAAGGCACTTGAACCTAGCAGACTCAGACACCTGCTCACCACGCAGCATCTGAGGGAAACACACACACTGGGCGATACACAAACACAGCACGGTGACCAATACATACAAGGATCCGACAGGACAGGAACGGAAAACAAAGGAAGAAATAGGGACTCTAATCAGGGGAAAGGATCGGGAACAGGTGTGGGAAGACTAAATGATTGATTAGGGAATAGGAACAGCTGGGAGCAGGAACGGAACGATAGAGAGAAGAGAGAGCGAGAGAGTGAGAGGGGAGGGGAGAGAGAGGGATAGAAAGAGGGAACGAACCTAATAAGACCAGCAGGGGAAACGAACAGAAGGGAAAGCATAATGACAAGACAATATATGACAAAACATGACAGTACCCCCCACTCACCGGCGCCTCCTGGCGCTCTCGAGGAGGAACACTGGCGGCAACGGAGGAAATCATAGATCAAACGGTCCAGCACGTCCCGAGAAAGAACCCAACTCCTCTCCTCAGGACCGTAACGAAAAACGGAAAAAAAAAGGAAACTAGGGTACTACTCTAAAAAAAAATGAGACACGGGTAGAGAACTGAAAACTTTAGAGCAAACAGGACCAAACAGGCCAGGAGAGTAACAACTAGGGACAGACTGAGACACAGCAAGGGCAGGAACAAGAACAGGAGAGATGCGATGGCAGGGAACAGACTGAGACCCAGCAAGACCAGGAGCAGAAGCAGAAAAATACGCACAAGGGTGGACCCCATCGTCAGTATCGGAGCGCTGGGACAGAATGGCTCCCACGCCCACCCCGACGCGTCAACCTCAACAAAAACTGTTTAGTGACGTCAGGTGCAACAAGGATAGGAGCGGATGCAAAACGCTTCTTAAAGAGATCAGAACAACAATCATACGACCGGTGAGGAGGAAGGGAGTTGGTTCTGGACCGACTGAAGACCGTGCGCAGACCATGATATTCCTCCGGCACTCCTGTCAAATCACCAGGTTCCTCCTGAGAAGAGGGGACAGAACAAACAGGAGAAATAGCAGACATTAAACACTTCACATGACAAGAAACGCTCCAGGAAAGGACAGAACCACTAGACCAATCAAAAGAAGGATTATGACACACTAGCCAGGGATGACCCAAAACAACAGGTGTAAAAGGTGAACAAAAAATCAAAAAAGAAATGGTCTCACTATGGTTACCAGATACAGTGAGGGTTAAAGGTAGTGTTTCATATAATATACTGGGGAGAGGACTACCATCCAAGGCAAACATGACCGTGGGCTCCCTAACTGTCTGAGAGGAATGTCATGTTCCCGCGCCCAGGCTTCGTCCATAAAACAGCCCTCTGCCCCAGAGTCTATTAATGCACTGCAGGATGCTGCCGATCCGGTCCAGCGTAGATGGACCGGTAAAGTAGTACATGTACTTGACGGAGAGGACCGTCTAGTAGCGCTTATCAGTCGCCCTCCGCTTACTGATGAGCTCTGGCCTTTAACTGGACATGAAATGACAAAATGACCAGCGGAACCGCAATAGAGACAGAGGCGGTTGGTGATTCTCCGTTCCCTCTCCTTAGTCGAGATGCGAATACCCCCAGCTGCATGGGCTCAACACCTGAGTCAGTGGGGAAAGACGGTAGTGTCGGAGAGAGGGGAGACACAGTTAACGCGAGCTCTCTTCTATGAGCTCGTGACGAAGATCTACCCGTCGTTCACTGCGAATAGCGAGTTCAATCAAAGAATCCACGCTGGATGGAACCTCCCGAGAGAGAATCTCATCCTTAACCTTAGCGTGGAGTCCCTCCAGAAAACGAGCGAGCAACGCCTGCTCGTTCCAGTTACTGGAGGCAGCAAGTGCGAAACTCTATTGAGTAATCCGTTATGGATCGATTACCTTGACATGGGAAGACAGGGACCAGGAAGCTTCTTTCCCAAAAACTGAGCGATCAAAAACCCTTATCATCTCCTCTTTAAAGTTCAGATAATTGTTAGTACACTCAGCGCTTGCCTCCCAGATAGCTGTGCCCCACTGCCGAGCCCGACCAGTAAGGAGTGATATGACGTAGGCAATCCGAGCTCTCTCTCTTGAGTATGTGTTGGGTTGGAGAGAGAACACGATATCACACTGGGTGAGAAAGGAGCGGCACTCAGTGGGCTGCCCAGAATAACAAGGTGGGTTATTAACCCTAGGTTCCGGAGGCTCGGAAGAACTGGGAAGTAGCTGGTGACACGAGACGAAGACTCTGATACTGTCTTGAGAGGTCGGAGACCTGAGCGGCCAGGGTCTCAACGGCATGCCGAGCAGCAGACAATTCCTGCTCGTGTCTGCCGAGCATCGCTCCCTGGAACTCGAGAGTAGAGTAGAGAGAATCCATAGTCGCTGGGTCCATTCTTGGTCGGATCCTTCTGTTATGCAGGTGAATGAGGACCCAAAAGCGACTTGGCGAAAACAGAGTCTTTAATCCAGTAAAGTAAATACAATCAAAAACACAACTTCCACTCGTAATGACGAGAACCGACTGGAGACTCGATCTTGAACAGCAGGTAGCCTCGGGAAGGCACTTGAACCTAGCAGACTCAGACACCTGCTCACCACGCAGCATCTGAGGGAAACACGACACGACTGGGCGATACACAAACACAGCACGGTGACCAATACATACAAGGATCCGACAGGACAGGAACGGAAAACAAAGGAAGAAATAGGGACTCTAATCAGGGGAAAGGATCGGGAACAGGTGTGGGAAGACTAAATGATTGATTAGGGGAATAGGAACAGCTGGGAGCAGGAACGGAACGATAGAGAGAAGAGAGCGAGAGAGTGAGAGAGGGAGGGGGAGAGAGAGGGATAGAAAGAGGGAACGAACCTAATAAGACCAGCAGGGGGAAACGAACAGAAGGGAAAGCATAATGACAAGACAATATATGACAAAAAGTGGTTAGAGTGTTGGACTAGTAACCGGAAGGTTGCAAGTTCAAACCCCCGAGCTGACAAGGTACAAATCTGTCATTCTGCCCCTGAACAGGCCCCTGAACAGGCAGTTAATCCACTGGGCTGTTATTGAAAATAAGAATTTGTTCTTAACTGACTTGCCTGACTTGCCTGGTTAAATAAAGGTAAAGTGGTCCTTCTGTAGCTCAGTTGGTAGAGCATGGCGCTTGTAACGCCAGGGTAGTGGGTTCAATCCCCGGGACCACCCATACGTAGAATGTATGCACACATGACTGTAAGTTGCTTTGGATAAAAGTGTCTGCTAAATGGCATATATTATTATTATATTATAAAAGAAAGAGTCTGATAGATCAAGGAAAATAGCTGAGTACTGGTAATAATACACTTATGCTGTTGGCTGGGTTGGGGAGTGAGGGATTACGACAAAAAATGTAGCTGTTACATTACCAGCATTTTCAAATAATGTAATCAGATTACAGATACTTTTGAAAAACTAGATGATTACTTTGAGGATTACTTTTAAATTCAGAAAGGATGTTTGCGGGAAAAAAATATTTGACACTTCTGTTTTCTCGATGACATTCAAATCAGCATTGAAAAAGGCACACATTTAAATTTGTTCCACCTGAGTGAGTCTGACCACAAGTCAGAGACCACTATGATGACGCACAAATGTGTTTGATGGATCGTGGGAAAAGAGAACGAACAGGCTTTTGTAGGCTACAGTCTAAGCTTTCCAATAATGCGATTGTTGTCAGCATTCAAAGATTATCCAACTTGAATAAACGCTTGGAGGTAAGGATGATGCTGCCTGTCAATCATTGTTTTTGAAACCAGTGGACAGCTTGTGAAAAATGTGCAACAGCCCCATAGTGCGGATCCCAGCCTACGGAATAAAAGTGGGGCTTTTATTGCTCAATCTAATTCACGCTGATAAAAAACTAAAAATACTAATGGACACATGCTCAAACTCACACACTTTTGAATAGACCTAAAGGGGCAGTCTGTAGTTTATACATCCATTTTTGGATTTATAAATGATATATATATATATATATCCATTGATTCTTGAAGAATATAACTTAGAAATGCCTCATGAGCTTAGTTCAAATGTCACACTCTATGAGAACCCAAAAGATAAGCTTGTTTTCTCCATTATAAATGTAATCAAACACTGTATAGCCTACATACATACATGGTTAAAACAATACTTTTATATCATGATTGGTTAGTCCTTGCATCCATAGCTCTGTCTGTTAATCTGAGAGTGGTTACATTTCTCCAGGCCCATCCCTCAGTTTTTACCAAAATAGAGGCGGGGCGATTGTTTGCTTATTGTTTCATCTGTGGATTTGCCCTTTAAACAGCTGCATATTATCAAGCTATCAAAGTGTCAACAACAAAAAGGTAAACAATAGGCATATAGCAAATGCAGCATATGGCATTCATTTTTCACATGTAAATAGTACTTTTCAGTAGTGCTCAAAACATACCATTTAATGAGAGCAGCATTTATTTTCAATTTCGAATCGATGAGCACAATCAGTACTCCATGACAACAAAATCATGAACAACAGAGTAAGTCTGGCTAATACGTCCTTAGTTTTGGGTTTGTGCTCAGGTAAAACAATTTGGCTAATCAATACTTCCATATTTCAAGTCCTATTCTTGAAGATCAAGGGTATAACATTTATTGGAATGACTGGAATTCTGATAGACTTTGATAGTTTTGAATGTAAAATTATAATTGAATCGTATTATTATATGTAGTTGAAAGAGATGGGTTAGAAGAATTCTACATAATCAAACCATAAAGTAAAATTGAACATCCTTATAAACTTTAACATAGATTTATCCTGCAATAGATGTCGTTCAATTGGTAACATGCATTTTTGTCTTCTTCTAATGTCTCTTAAGAGGAAAGTAATCTAAAAGTAACAGAATGTAATCAGATTACGTTACTGAGTTTGGGTAATACAAAAGTTACGTTACTGATGACAATGTTGGACAGGTAACTAGTAACTGTAACGGATGGTGGATCATATGGTCTTGATGCACCAGGATTGGTTTCTAAGCTATATCCTTGTCTGTCATATAGGTTCTGGACATCCACTGTCAGAGAGGCCTAAGTCCAGTGATCTGGCTCCACCTCACAGAGTGCGGACCAAACGCTGTGCCTGCACCAACCAGCTGGACTCTGAATGCCACTACTTTTGCCATCTTGACATCATCTGGGTCAACACACCAAGGTGGGCACACATACCTCACAGAAAAATATGCATTTCTAGAGTGAAACACATGCACATACACTTACTTACACCACACACCAAGTACGTCAAACAAATACCTACTCAGCTTTGCAGACATATAGTTGAGCAATTCACTTATGTGGGTCAATTACATCCCTGTGTGATGATATCAACATTATCGATCAACGTTAATATTTGCATCGTTTTTTATTTTAGCTGTGCATTATTTTAGCTGTGCACTATTATCAATATGCCATTATTCTGGCAATCCTCCCTGTCTGGCATCACTGCATTTTCATTTTATTAATGCCAAGGAACAAAGCCTATAAACATTGTGGTAATATCTTGAGGGTGACTGATAAAACTGATATTCCCTTTCTTTCTTTCCCCTTCTGCAGTAAGACCACTGTTTACGGCTTGGGCAGCCCTCTGTCACGTCGCCGTAGGTCTGCCGGTCCCTGTGTGTGTGCGGACTCTAGCTTCTGTCTGGACAGGTGAGTTGGGGTCAAAACAATGGCCTAGACACCTTCACACACACCACCACCGCAGACAGACAGATACTCAGTCACTGTGGAATGTAATTACTTTTATTAGTCAGCCATTTGAGTACACAGAACAATAGGGACTCCCCGTTGGAGCTCTTCAAGGTGCACAAGGCGTGGTAGTCTGAGAGCATAGCTCACTTCTCTGGGATGCTATTATTAGCTTGACCGAGTGTTATTGTGTGTATCACACAGGCGTTCCCTCTCATGGTGGAATGAATCTGCACCACAATGTTACGGAGTGCCCGAGGGGGCAGTGTAATCCCAGGCTGCTCTAGCATCCCCACTGCATGTTTTTATTGGCTGAGGGGACAGGGGAGTGAAGTATGTAGGAGTCTCAAGCATTGAAAGGCTGAGTTAAGGATTAATGGTTCCTAAGGATGAAAGAGAAACAAATACATGCACCTAGAGACACCCAGAGACTCATTGCACTCATTGTTCCTCATTGGGAGACAAATAGGGGCCGTTTTTCCACTTAGAGACAGATAGGGCTCTATTCAATCCGTTACGTTACAGCTGGATTGAAATTGAAAGGCAATGTTCCGCGTTAGTGGAGACTGCATTCACAGTAACGCTGCATACAGTATGTCGGCTCAAATCCAAATGACCTTGACATTTCTAGCACGCAGTTTGTAACGCTTCAGCGATCCAGATTGGATACAGCCCTTAGATATTATATTGTAAATACATTATTGTTTGGTCTATGACCTTGCAATGATGTCAGTAAAACTTTTAGTGTACAATAAAGTACAATAAAGTTGTCTTTAGATTGCCAAATTGGCAAAAAAAAGGCAACAGTTCTCTATACACCTGATTCTTTGATATGAGTTTGTTTGAGGGGTATCTACATTGCCTTCAGAAAGTATTCAAACCCCTTGACCTAATCTACTATTTGTTGTGTTACAGCCTGAATTCAAAATGGATTAAATAAATAAAAATTCTCACCCATCTACACACATCACTGTCGGCAAGCTTCCTGCCATCCAGGACTTCTATACCATGTCATGCAGGTGAAAGAGGACCCAAAAGCGACTTGGCGAAAACAGAGTCTTTAATCCAGTAAAGTAAATACAAACAAAAAACACAACTTTCACTCGAAATGACGAGGACAAACTGGAGACTCGATCTTGAACAGCAGGTGAACAGCAGGTTGCCTCGGGAAGGCACTTGAACCAGACAGACTCAGACACCTGCTCACCACGCAGCATCTGAGGAAAACACGACACGACAGGGCGATACACAAACACAGCACGGTGAATTCTAGACAAGGAACCGACAGGACAGGAACGGAACACAAAGGAAGAAATAGGGACTCTAATCAGGGAAAGGATCGGGAACAGGTGTGGGAAGACTAAATGATTGATTAGGGGAATAGGAACAGCTGGGAGCAGGAACGGAACGATAGAGAGAAGAGAGAGCGAGAGAGTGAGAGAGGGAGGGGAGAGAGAGGGATAGAAGAGGGAAAGAACCTAATAAGACCAGCAGAGGGAAACGAATAGAATGGGAAGCACAGGGACAAGACAAGATAATAAATGACAAAACATGACAGTACCCCCCACTCACCGAGCGCCTCTGGCGCACTCGAGGAGGAATCCTGGCGGCAACGGAGGAAATCATCGATGAGTGAACGGTCCAGCACGTCCCGAGACGGAACCCAACTCCTCTCCTCAGGACCGTAACCCTCCCAATCCACTAAGTATTGGTGACCCCGTCCCGAGAACGCATGTCCATGATCTTACGTACCTTGTAAATAGGTGCGCTCTCGACAAGGACGGGAGGGGGAGGGAAGACGAACGGGGTGCGAAGAAAGGGCTTAACACAGGAGACATGGAAGACAGGATGGACGCGACGAAGATGTCGCGGAAGAAGCTGTCGCACAGCGACAGGATTGACGACCTGGGAGACACGGAACGGACCAATGAACCGCGGAGTCAACTTACGAGAAGCTGTCGTAAGAGGAAGGTTGCGAGTGGAAAGCCACACTCTCTGGCCGCAACAATACCTTGGACTCTTAATCCTGCGTTTATTGGCGGCTCTCACAGTCTGTGCCCTGTAACGGCAAAGTGCAGACCTCACCCTCCTCCAGGTGCGCTCACAACGTTGGACAAACGCTTGAGCGGAGGGAACGCTGGACTCGGCAAGCTGGGATGAGAACAGAGGAGGCTGGTAACCCAGACTACTCTGAAACGGAGATAACCCGGTAGCAGACGAAGGAAGCGAATTGTGGCGTATTCTGCCCAGGGGAGCTGTTCTGCCCAAGACGCAGGGTTTCTGAAAGAAAGGCTGCGTAGTATGCGACCAATCGTCTGATTGGCCCTCTCTGCTTGACCGTTAGACTGGGGATGAAACCCGGAAGAGAGACTGACGGACGCACCAATCAAGCGACAGAACTCCCTCCAAAACTGTGACGTGAATTGCGGGCCTCTGTCTGAAACGGCGTCTAACGGGAGGCCATGAATTCTGAATACATTCTCGATAATGATTTGTGCCGTCTCCTTAGCGGAAGGAAGTTTAGCGAGGGAATGAAATGTGCCGCCTTAGAGAACCTATCGACAACCGTAAGAATCACAGTCTTCCCCGCAGACAAAGGCAGACCGGTAATGAAGTCTAGGGCGATGTGAGACCATGGTCGAGAAGGAATGGGGAGCGGTCTGAGACGACCGGCAGGAGGAGAGTTACCCGACTTAGTCTGCGCGCAGTCCGAACAAGCAGCCACGAAACGGCGCGTGTCACGCTCCTGAGTCGGCCACCAAAAGCGCTGGCGAATAGACGCAAGAGTGCCTCGAACACCGGGATGACCAGCTAACTTGGCAGAGTGAGCCCACTGAAGAACAGCCAGACGAGTGGAAACAGGAACGAAAAGGAGGTTACTAGGACAAGCGCGCGCGACGCAGTGTGCGTGAGTGCTTGCTTAACCTGTCTTTCAATTCCCCAGACTGTTAACCCGACAACACGCCCATAAGGAAGAATCCCCTCGGGATCAGTAGAAGCCACAGAAGAACTAAACAGACGGGATAAGGCATCAGGCTTGGTGTTCTTGCTACCCGGACGGTAAGAAATCACAAACTCGAAACGAGCGAAAAACAACGCCCAACGAGCTTGACGGGCATTAAGTCGTTTGGCAGAACGGATGTACTCAAGGTTCTTATGGTCTGTCCAAACGACAAAAGGAACGGTCGCCCCCTCCAACCACTGTCGCCATTCGCCTAGGGCTAAGCGGATGGCGAGCAGTTCACGGTTACCCACATCATAGTTGCGCTCAGATGGCGACAGAGCGATGAGAAAAATAAGCGCAAGGATGAACCTTATCGTCAGACTGGAAGCGCTGGGATAGAATGGCTCCCACGCCTACCTCTGAAGCGTCAACCTCGACAATGAATTGTCTAGTGACGTCAGGAGTAACGAGGATAGGAGCGGACGTAAAACGTTCTTTTAGAAGATCAAAAGCTCCCTGGGCGGAACCGGACCACTTAAAACACGTCTTGACAGAAGTAAGAGCTGTGAGAGGGGCAGCAACTTGACCGAAATTACGAATGAAACGCCGATAGAAATTAGCGAAACCTAAAAAGCGCTGCAACTCGACACGTGACCTTGGAACGGGCCAATCACTGACAGCTTGGACCTTAGCGGAATCCATCTGAATGCCTTCAGCGGAAATAACGGAACCGAGAAAAGTAACGGAGGAGACATGAAAAGAGCACTTCTCAGACTTTACGTAGAGACAATTCTCTAAAAGGCGCTGTAGAACACGTCGAACGTGCTGAACATGAATCTCGAGTGACGGAGAAAAAATCAGGATATCGTCAAGATAGACAAAAACAAAAATGTTCAGCATGTCTCTCAGAACATCATTAACTAATGCCTGAAAAACAGCTGGCGCATTGGCGAGACCGAACGCGGCAGAACCCGGTACTCAAAATGCCCTAACGGAGTGTTAAACGCCGTTTTCCACTCGTCCCCCTCTCTGATGCGCACGAGATGGTAAGCGTTACGAAGGTCCAACTTAGTAAAGCACCTGGCTCCCTGCAGAATCTCGAAGGCTGATGACATAAGGGGAAGCGGATAACGATTCTTAACCGTTATGTCATTCAGCCTCGATAATCCACGCAGGGGCGCAGAGTACCGTCCTTCTTCTTAACAAAAAAGAACCCCGCCCGGGCCGGAGAGGAAGAAGGCACTATGGTACCGGCGTCAAGAGACACAGACAAATAATCCTCGAGAGCCTTACGTTCGGGAGCCGACAGAGAGTATAGTCTACCTCGAGGAGGAGTGGTCCCCGGAAGGAGATCAATACTACAATCATACGACCGGTGAGGAGGAAGGGAGTTGGCTCGGGACCGACTGAAGACCGTGCGCAGATCATGATATTCCTCCGGCACTCCTGTCAAATCGCCAGGTTCCTCCTGAGAAGTAGGGACAGAAGAAATGGGAGGGATGGCAGACATTAAACACTTCACATGACAAGAAACGTTCCAGGATAGGATAGAATTACTAGACCAATTAATAGAAGGATTATGACATACAAGCCAGGGGTGACCCAAAACAACAGGTGTAAACGGTGAACGGAAAATCAAAAAAGAAATAGTCTCACTGTGGTTACCAGATACTGTGAGAGTTAAAGGTAGTGTCTCAAATTTGATACTGGGAAGATGACTACCATCTAAGGCAAACATGGGCGTAGGCCTGTCTAACGGTCTGAAAGGAATGTTATGTTTCCGAGCCCATGCTTCGTCCATGAAACAACCCTCAGCCCCAGAGTCAATCAAAGCACTGCATGTAGCACCCGAACCGGTCCAGCGTAGATGGACCGACAAAGTAGTACAAGATCTAGATGAAGGACCTGAGTAGTAGCGCTCACCAGTAGCCCTCCGCTTACTGATGGGCTCTGGCCTCTTACTGGACATGAATTAACAAAATGTCCAGCAACTCCGCAATAGAGGCACAGGCGGTTGGTGATCCTCCGTTCCCTCTCCTTATTCGAGATGCGAATCCCTCCCAGCTGCATGGGCTCAGTCTCAAAGCCAGAGGAGGGAGATGGTTGCGATGCGGAGCAGGGAAACACCGTTGATGCGAGCTCTCTTCCACGAGCCCGGTGACGAAGATCTACCCGTCGTTCTATGCGGATGGCGAGAGCAATCAAAGAGTCCACATCTGAAGGAACCTCCCGGGAGAGAATCTCATCCTTAACCACTGCGTGGAGTCCCTCCAGAAAACGAGCGAGCAGCGCCGGCTCGTTCCACTCACTAGAGGCAGCAAGAGTGCGAAACTCAATGGAATAATCCGTTATGGACCGTTCACCTTGGCATAAGGAAGCCAGGGCCCTAGAAGCCTCCTACCAAAAACTGAACGGTCAAAAACCCGAATCATCTCCTCTTTAAAGTTCTGGAATCTGTTAGAGCAATCAGCCCTTGCCTCCCAGATAGCTGTGCCCCATTCTCGAGCCCGGCCAGTAAGGAGTGAAATGACGTAAGCAACCCGAGCTCTCTCTCTAGAGTATGTGTGGGGTTGGAGAGAGAACACAATCTCACACTGCGTGAGAAGGAGCGGCACTCAGTGGGCTGCCCGGAGTAGCAAGGTGGGTTATTAACCCTGGTTCTGGAGGCTCGGCAGGCCAGGGAGTAACAGGTGGCACGAGACGTAGACTCTGGAACTGTCCAGAGAGGTCGGAAACCTGAGCGGCCAGGTTCTCCACGGCATGGCGAGCAGCAGACAATTCCTGCTCGTGTCTGCCGAGCATGGCTCCCTTCACTCGAAATGACGAGGACAAACTGGAGACTCGATCTTGAACAGCAGGTGAACAGCAGGTTGCCTCGGGAAGGCACTTGAACCAGACAGACTCAGACACCTGCTCACCACGCAGCATCTGAGAAAACACGACACGACAGGGCGATACACAAACACAGCACGGTGAATTCTAGACAAGGAACCGACAGGACAGGAACGGAACACAAAGGAAGAAATAGGGACTCTAATCAGGGGAAAGGATCGGGAACAGGTGGGAAGACTAAATGATTGATTAGGGGAATAGGAACAGCTGGGAGCAGGAACGGAGCGATAGAGAGAAGAGAGAGCGAGAGAGGAGAGAGGGAGGGGAGGGGGATAGAAAGAGGGAAAGAACCTAATAAGACCAGCAGAGGAAACGAATAGAATGGGAAGCACAGGGACAAGACAAGATAATAAATGACAAAACATGACATACCAGGCAGTGTCCAGAGGAAGGCCCTAAAATTGTCAAA
>NW_025751949.1:12500-13855 GCF_021184085.1 Oncorhynchus gorbuscha | reverse complement strand
GGAGGTAGAGGAGGGAACATGCAGGACTGTAGTGGAGAGGGGTCAGCAGTTTGAGTTCCTCTGCGTCCCCATCAGGAGGACTGGACCAACAACACCAGGGAGTAGAGGAGGGAACATGCAGGACTGTAGTGGAGAGGGTCAGCAGTTTGAGTTCCTCTCGTCCCCATCAGAGGACTGGACCAACAACACCAGGAAGTAGAGGAGGGAACATGCAGGACTGTAGTGGAGAGGGTCAGCAGTTTGAGTTCCTCTGCGTCCCATCAGAGGACTGGACATGGACCAACAACACCAGGAAGTAGAGGAGGGAACATGCAGGACTGCAGTGGAGAGGGTCAGCAGTTTGAGTTCCTCTCGTCCCCATCAGGACTGGACATGGACATGGACCAACAACACCAGGAAGTAGAGGAGGGAACATGCAGGACTGTAGTGGAGAGGGTCAGCAGTTTGAGTTCCTCTGCGTCCCCATCAGAGGACTGGACCAACAACACCAGGAAGTAGAGGAGGGAACATGCAGGGACTGCAGTGGAGAGGGTCAGCAGTTTGAGTTCCTCTCGTCCCCATCAGAGGACTGGACATGGATAACAACACCAGGAAGTAGAGGAGGGAACATGCAGGACTGCAGTGGAGAGGTCAGCAGTTTGAGTTCCTCTCGACTCCCCAGGAATAGAGGAGGGAACAGAGGACTGGAGAGGGACATACCAGAGGACCAACAACACCAGGAAGTAGAGGAGGAACATGCAGGACTGCAGTGGAGAAGGGTCAGCAGTTTGAGTTCCTCTGCGTCCCATCAGAGGACTGGACATGGACCAACACCAGGTGGTAGAGAGGGAACATGCAGGACTGTAGTGGAGAGGTCAGCAGTTTGAGTTCCTCATACATCCCCATCAGAGGGGACTGGACATGGACCAACAACACCAGGAAGCAGGGAGGGAACATGCAGGACTGTAGTGGAGAGGGTTCCTCAGCAGTTTGAGGGTTCAGTAGAGGGCTGCAGTTTGCTGGGGTCCCCATCAGGGGACTGGACATGGACCACACAACACCAGGAAGTAGAGGAGGGAACATGCAGGACTGTAGTGGAGAGGGTCAGCAGTTTGAGTTCCTCTGCGTCCCCATCAGAGGGACTGGACATGGACCAACAACACCAGGAAGTAGAGGGAGGGAACATGCAGGACTGCAGTGAGAGGGTCAGCAGGTTGGAGTTCCTCTGCGTCCCCATCAGAGGACTGGACATGGACCAACAACACCAGGAAGTAGAGGAGGGAACATGCAGGACTGTAGTGGAGAGGGTCAGCAGTTTGAGTTCCTCTGCGTCCCCATCAGAGGACTGGACATGGACCAACAAAACACCCAGGAGG
>NW_025751949.1:0-2500 GCF_021184085.1 Oncorhynchus gorbuscha | reverse complement strand
TGCTGAGTGCAAGCTGGTCGATCCTTCCTCCCTCATTCTCTCTTCTCTGTCTCAATCTCTGTTTCTCTCATCACTCTCACTCTCTCTCTGTTTCTCTCTTCACTCTCTCACTCTCTCTCTCTGTTTCTCTCTTCACTCTCTCTCTCTCACTCTCACTCTCTCTGTTTCTCTCTTCACTCTCTCACTCTCTCTCTGTTTCTCTCTGTTTCTCTTTCAATATGTCAATAATCACTCTTCTGTTTCTAATAATAATATCTCTGTCTCTCACTTTCTCTCACTATTCTGTTTCTTCTTCAATTTCCACTTCACTTGCTGTTTCACTCTTCACTTAAATAACTTTCACTTTCTGTTTCTCACTATAAATTTGTTTCTCTTTCACTTTCAAATAACAAACTTCACTCTTCTCTGTTTCTCTCTTCCTCTGTTTCTCTCACTCACTCACTCTCATTTCTCTCTGTTTCTCTCTTCACTCTCTCACTCTCACTCTCTCTGTTTCTCTCTTCACTCTCTCTCACTCTACTCTCTGTTTTCTCTTTCACTCTCTCACTCTCACTCTCTCTGTTCTCTCTTTCTCTCTCTCTCTCTCTCTCTGTTTCTCTCTTTCACTTTCTGTTTCTCTTTCACTCTCTCTCTCACTCTCACTGTTTCTCTCTTCAATATTCACTTTCTCTCTGTTTATTCTGTTTCTCAATAATCACTTTCAATCTCACTAAATATCTAATTTCTCTTCACTCTCTTTCTTAATCTCAATAATAAATATCATTTTTTATATTTGTATATATCTTTTCACTTTATATACTTCAATATTCTGTTTTTCTTTTCAAAATATGTAAATCTCTTATCACTCTCTCACTAATATCTCTCTCTGTTTCTCTCTTCACTCTCTCACTCTCACTCTCTCTCTGTTTCTCTCTTCACTCTCTCTCTCTCACTCTCTCTGTTTCTCTCTTCACTCTCTCACTCTCATTCTCTCTGTTTCTCTCTTCACTCTCTCACTCTCGCTCTGTTTCTCTCTTCACTCTCTCACTCTCTCTCTCTGTTTCTCTCTTCACTCTCTCTCTCTCACTCTCTCTGTTTCTCTCTTCACTCTCTCACTCTCTCTCTGTTTCTCTCTTCACTCTCTCTCTCACTCTCTCTGTTTCTCTCTTCACTCTCTCACTCTCACTCTCTCTGTTTCTCTCTTCACTCTCTCTCTCTCACTCTCTCTGTTTCTCTCTTCACTCTCTCACTCTCTCTCTGTTTCTCTCTTCACTCTCTCTCTCTCACTCTCTCTGTTTCTCTCTTCACTCTCTCACTCTCTCTCTGTTTCTCTCTTCACTCTCTCTCTCACTCTCTCTCTGTTTCTCTCTTCACTCTCTCCTCTCTACCTTCTCTGTTCTCTCTTCACTTCTCTCACTTTCTCACTCTCTGTTTCTTCTTCACTTTCACTCTCACTCTCTGTTTCTCTTCACGCCTCTCTCTGTTTCTTCTCTTCACTCTCTCACTTCACTTTCTGTTTCTTCTTTTCACTTTCTCTTCTCACTCTCTCTACTTTCTTTCACTTCTCACTTTCACTCTCTCTGTTTCTTCTTCACTCTCTCTCACTTTCGCTCTGTTTCTTTCTCTTTCACTCTCTCACTTTCTGTTTCTCTTTTCACTTTCTCTTCTCACTTTCTGTTTCTCTCTTTCACTCTCTCTCACTCTCTGTTTCTCTCTTCACTCTCTCTCTCACTTTCTGTTTCTCTTCACTCTCTCACTCTCACTCTCTTGTTTCTCTTTCACTCTCTCTCTCTCACTCTCTCTGTTTCTCTTCACTCTCTCACTCTCTCTGTTTTCTCTTCACTTTCACTCTCTCTCTGTTTCTTCACTTCACTCTTCTCTCTGTTTCTCTTTCACTCACTCACTCTCTCTCTGTTTCTCTCTTCACTCTCTCTCTCACTCTCTCTGTTTCTCTCTTCACTCTCTCACTCTCACTCTCTCTGTTTCTCTCTTCACTCTCTCTCTCTCACTCTCTCTGTTTCTCTCTTCACTCTCTCACTCTCTCTCTGTTTCTCTCTTCACTCTCTCTCTCTCACTCTCTCTGTTTCTCTCTTCACTCTCTCACTCTCTCTCTGTTTCTCTCTTCACTCTCACTCTCACTCTCTCTCTGTTTCTCTCTTCACTCTCTCACTCTCTCTCTCTGTTTCTCTCTTCACTCTCTCTCTCTCACTCTCTCTGTTTCTCTCTTCACTCTCTCACTCTCACTCTCTCTGTTTCTCTCTTCACTCTCTCACTCTCTCTCTCTGTTTCTCTCTTCACTCTCTCACTCTCTCTCTCTGTTTCTCTCTTCACTCTCTCTCTCTCACTCTCTCTGTTTCTCTCTTCACTCTCTCACTCTCTCTCTGTTTCTCTCTTCACTCTCTCTCTCTCTGTTTCTCTCTTCACTCTCTCACTCTCACTCTCTCTGTTTCTCTCTTCACTCTCTCACTCTCTCTCTCTGTTTCTCTCTTCACTCTCTCACTCTCTCTCTGTTTCTCTCTTC
>NW_025751948.1:5000-13856 GCF_021184085.1 Oncorhynchus gorbuscha | reverse complement strand
TCTTCTAGTTTCGTGTAGCTATGCTGTCAAATCCTCCCTCGTGTTTCTAGTTTAGTGTCACTATGCTGTCAAATCCTCCCTCGTGTTTCTAGTTTAGTGTCACTATGCTGTCAAATCCTCCTCGTGTTTCTAGTTTAGTGTCACTATGCTGTCAAATCCTCCTCGTGTTTCTAGTTTAGTGTCACTATGCTGTCAAATCCTCCCTCGTGTTTCTAGTTTAGTGTCACTATGCTGTCAAATCCTCCCTCTTCTAGTTTCATGTAGCTATGCTGTCAAATCCTCCCTCGTGTTTCTAGTTTAGTGGGGCTATGCTGTCAAATCCTCCCTCGTGTTTCTAGTTTCGTGTCACTATGCTGTCAAATCCTCCCTCGTGTTTCTAGTTTAGTGTCACTATGCTGTCAAATCCTCCCTCGTGTTTCTAGTTTAGTGTCACTATGCTGTCAAATCCTCCCTCGTGGTTTAGTTGTGTGTCACTATGTTGTCAAATCCTCCTCTCTTCTAGTTTAGTGTCACTATGCTGTCAAATCCTCCCACTCGTGTTTCCTAGTTTAGTGTCACTATGCTGTCAAATCCCTCCCTCTCCTGTTTCTAGTTTAGTGTCACTATGCTGTCAAATCCTCCCTCCTGTTTCCCTATGCTAGATCCTCCTAGTTTATAAATATATCAAATCTCCCTCGTGTTTCTAGTTTAGTGTCGCTATGCTGTCAAATCCTCCCTCCTGTTTCTAGTTTAGTGTCACTATGCTGTCAAATCCTCCTCGTGTTTCTAGTTTAGTGTCACTATGCTATCAATCCTCCCCTCTTCTAGTTTAGTGTCACTATGCTGTTAAATCCTCCCCTCTTCTAGTTTAGTGTCACTATGCTGTCAAGTCCTCCCTCGTGGTTCTAGTTTAGTGTCGTTATGCTGTCAAATCCTCCCTTGTGTTTCTAGTTTAGTGTCACTATGCTGTCAAAACCTCCCTTGTGTTTCTAGTTTAGTGTCACTATGCTGTCAAATCCTCCCTCGTGTTTCTAGTTTAGTGTCACTATGCTGTCAAATCCTCCTCGTGTTTAGTGTCACTATGCTGTCAAATCCTCCCTCGTGTTTAGTTTAGTGTCACTATGCTGTCAAATCCTCCTGGTGTTAGTGTCACTATGCTGTCAAATCCTCCTCGTGGTTCTAGTTTAGTGTCACTATTGCTGTCAAATCCTCCCTCATGTTTCTAGTTTAGTGTCACTATGCTGTCAAATCCTCCCTCGTGGTTCTAGTGTTATTCTGGCTGCAAGCGATGCAATTATCATGTTTCTAGTTTAGTGTCACCATAGTTTGTCAAACTGTATCCATAGACGTAGCCATACTGTATTTCATAGACTGTATTAGCCATAGACTGTGTTCGCCATGCAGTTAGATAGACTGTGTTAGCCATAGACTGTATTAGCCATAGACTGTATTAGCCATAGACTGTGTTAGCCATAGACTGTGTTAGCCATAGACTGTATTAGCCATAGACTGTGTTAGCCATAGACTGTGTTAGCCATAGACTGTGTTAGCCATAGCTAGCTGGCTGGCTGGCTAACAAGCAAGGATCAGAACGTTGCCAGCAAGCATAGCAACAGAGCGTAAAGAACGAGACGACTGGGTCGGCGTTAAGAAATATCAAACTAATCGAACGAACGACTGGCAACTGGCATTCCACATATGATCAAGTATGAATTTGCTTAAATAAATGAAAATATTTGTAAAAATATTTGTTTCCAAATGGAAGGGCCCATTTGCTTGGACTGTCTCTCTGTGTGTGTAAACATTGACATAACAATATTTAAAATAGATTCTCTCTCTATATATTCTGTATATCGTAACCTTAGTATTATTGTTTTTTTACTGTTAATTTCCACATTCAGGTAATGATCTGATGGCTGTGGGTAGATACAATGCTTTTTAAAGGGTCAGTTAATACCTTCAACATTCCAGGTAATGATCTGATGGCTGTGGGTAGATACAATGCTTTTTAAGGGTCAGTTAATACCTTCAACATTCCAGGTAATGATCTGATGGCTGTGGGTAGATACAATGCTTTTTAAGGGTCTGTTAATACCTTCCACATTCCAGGTAATGATCTGATGGCTGTGGGTAGATACAATGCTTTTTAAAATGCTCTCATGTTATTGAACCTTTATTTAACAAGGCAAGTCAGTGAAGAACAAATTCTTATTTACGGTAATGACCTACCAAAACAGAAAGGTCTCCTGCAGAGGACAGGCTGGGATTAAAGATTAATACTAAATAAAATACAAAAATATGGAACAAAACACACATCACGACAAGAGGAACAACACTACATAAAAGAGAGACAACACTACATAAAGAGAGACAACACTACATAAAAGAGAGACAACACTACATAAAAGAGAGACAACACTATAAGAGAGACAACACTACATACAGAGACAACACTACATAAAGAGAGACAACACTATAAAGAGACAACACTACATACAGAGACAACACTACATAAAAGAGAACAACACTACATAAAGAGAGACAACACTACATACAGAGAGACAACACTACATAAAGAGAGACAACACTACATAAAGAGACAACACTACATACAGAGGAGACAACACTACATACAGAGAGACAACACTACATAAAAGAGAGACAACACTACATAAAGAGAGACAACACTACATAAAGAGAGACAACACTACATAAAGAGAGACAACACTACATAAAGAGACAACACTACATACAGAGAGACAACACTACATAAAGAGAGACAACACTACATAAAGAGAGACAACACTACATAAAGAGAGACAACACTACATACAGAGAGACAACACTACATAAAGAGACAACACTACATAAAGAGAGACAACACTACATAAAGAGAGACAACACTACATAAAGAGAGACAACACTACATAAAGAGAGACAACACTACATAAAAGACCTAAGACAACAACACAGCATGGTAGCAACACAACATGACAACAACATGGTAGCAACACATGACAACAGCATGGTAGCAACACAACAAGACAACAACATGGTAGCAACACAACATGACAACAACATGGTAGCAACACAACAAGACAACAACATGGTAGCAACACAACATGACAACAACATGGTAGCAACACAACAAGACAACAACATGGTAGCAACACAACATGACAACAACATGGTAGCAACACAACATGACAACAACATGGTAGCAACACAACAAGACAACAACATGGTAGCAACACATGACAACAACATGTTAGCAACACAACAAGACAACAACATGGTAGCAACACAACATGACAACAACATGGTAGCAACACAACATGACAACAACATGGTAGCAACACAACAAGACAACAACATGGTAGCAACACATGACAACAACATGGTAGCAACACAACAAGACAACAACATGGTAGCAACACAACATGACAACAACATGGTAGCAACACAACATGACAACAACATGGTAGCAACACAACAAGACAACAACATGGTAGCAACACAACAAGACAACAACATGGTAGCAACACAACATGACAACAACATGGTAGCAACACATGACAACAACATGGTAGCAACACAACATGACAACAACATGGTAGCAACACATGACAACAACATGGTAGCAACACAACATGACAACAACATGGTAGCAACACATGACAACAACATGGTAGCAACACAACATGACAACAACATGGTAGCAACACATGACAACAACATGGTAGCAACACAACAAGACAACAACATGGTAGCAACACAACATGACAACAACATGGTAGCAGCACTAAACATGGTCCAACAGCACAAAGGGCAAGAAGGTAGAGACAACAATACATCACGCAAAGCAGCCACAACTGTCAGTAAGAGTGTCCATGATTGAGTCTTTGAATGAAGAGATGGAGATAAAACTGTCCAGTTTGAGTGTTTGTTGCAGCTCGTTCCAGTCGCTGGCTGCAGTGAACTGAAAAGAGGAGCCACCCAGGGATGTGTGTGATTTGGGGACCTTTTAACAGAATGTGACTGGCAGAACAGGTGTTGTATGTGGAGGATAAGGGCTGCAGTAGATATCTCAGATAGAGAGAGTGAGGCCTAAGAGGGTTTTATAAATAAGCATCAACCAGTGGGTCTTACGACGGGTATACAGAGATGACCAGTTTACAGAGGAGTATAGAGTGCAGTGATGTGTCCTATAAGGAGCATTGGTGTCCCATAAAGAACATCTAGCTTCTAGAGAGCACCCTTACCTGCCGATCTATAAATTACATCTCCGTAATCTATCACGGGTAGGACGGTCTGAATGACGACGATCAAACACACGACATAGGTTCCTCAATATGTTTTATTGAGTATAGTAAGGGACAGTCCTCTGATAATATCTACTTGTATACTTTATATATATATATATATACTTCTACATATACTTGTCCCAAAGACAAACACACACCACACAATCACTCACAGAAGAACAACACATGCTCAGTTAGAACAACACACGCTCAGTCCCTGTGTGTCCCTGTGTGTCTCTGTGTGTCTCTGTGTCTCTGTGTGTGTCCCTGTGTGTGTCCCTGTGTGTGTCCCTGTGTGTGTCCCTGTGTGTGTCCCTGTGTGTGTCTCTGTGTGTGTCCCTGTGTGTGTCTCTGTGTGTGTCCCTGTGTGTGTCCCTGTGTGTGTCCCTGTGTGTGTCTCTGTGTGTGTCTCTGTGTGTGTCCCTGTGTGTGTCTCTGTGTGTGTCTCTGTGTGTGTCTCTGTGTGTGTCCCTGTGTGTGTCCCTGTGTGTGTCTACCGCGAGGCGAAGTAGGGCCTAGTCCCTGTGTCTCTCTCTACCGCGAGGCGAAGTAGGGCCTGATCTTCATGCTGATGGCTTTGAGAGAGTACCAGGATCCTTCCAGTTCATCCACACCATGCCGTCATCCGTCCGTGTTTTGCCATGTACCGGGTGTAAGCCCCGCCCAGTAGTAACGGCCGTTGGGATTGGCTGAGTGACACCTGTTGTACCACCAGCCACCCCGCCGTCCTCACGGAGCACTGCTTGACGGTCACCTGGGGTCCTGTTAGAGGGAGAGGGGGTGAGAGAGGGGAGGAGGGAGAGAGGGTGAGAGAGGGGGGAGGGGAGAGGGGGTGGGAGAAGGAGGAGAGTGGGGGGAGAGAGGGAGAGAGTGGGGAGAGAGAGGGAGGGGAGAGAGGGGGTGAGAAGGAAGGAGAGGGGGGAGAGAGGGGTGAAGAGAGGGGGAGGGGGTGAGAGGAAGGAGAGGGGTGAGAGAGGGGGAGGGGAGAGAGAAGGAAGAGAGAGAGGAAAAGAGGGAGAGAGGGGGTGGAGTGGGGGAGAGAGGGGAAGAGAGTGGGGGAGAGAGAGGGAGGGGAGAGGGGGGGGTGAGAGGGAAAGGGGAGAGGGGGAAGAGGGGAGGGGGAGAGAGGGGGAGGGGAGAGAGAGAAGGGGTGAAGAGGGGGCAGAGAGGGGAGTGAAGGGAAAGGAGAAGGAGTGAGAGAGGGGGAGGGGGAGAGAGGGGAGTGAGAGAGAGGGGGAAGGTGGGAGAAGAGGGGGAGTGGGGGAGAGAGGGAGGAGAGTGGGGGAGAGGGGAGGGGGAGAGAGGGGGTGAGAGGGGAAGGGGAGAGGGGAAGAGGGAGGGGGAGAGAGGGGGAGGGGAGAGAGGGGGTGAGGAGAGAGGGGGAAGGTGGGAGAGAGGGGGAGTGGGGGAGAGGGGGAGAGAGTGGGGAGAGGAGGGGAGGGGGAGAGAGTGAGAGGGAAGGGGAGAGGGGGAGAGAGGGGGTGGGAGAGAGAGGGGTGAGTGGGGAGAGGGGGGAGAGAGTGGGGGGAGAGAGGGGAGAGAGGGGAGAGAGAGAGAGGGGAGAAGAGGGGGTGAGAGGAAAAGGGAGAGGGGGAGAGGGGAGGGTGAGAGAGGGGAGGGAGAGAGGGGGGTGAGAGAGGGGGAAGGTGGAGAGAGGGGGGAGTGGGGGGAGAGAGGAGGGGGAGAAAGGGGGTGGAGAGGAAGGAAGGGGGAGGGGAGGGGGAGAGAGAGAGAGAGAGAGAGAGAGGGAGGAGAGAGAGAGAGAGAGAGAGAGAGAGAGAGGGGGGTGAGAGGAGGGGGTGAAAGTGGGGGAGAGAGGGGAGGGGGAGAGGGGAGAGAGTGGGAGAGAGTGGGGAGAAGGAGAGAGGGGGTGAAGAGGAGTGAGAGGGGGTGAGAGAGAGCGAGGGAGAGAGAGAGGGGGTGAGAGAGGTGAAGGGAGCGAGGGGGTGAGAGAGCGAGGTGATAGAGAGAAGGATTAGGTTAATGTATCTTGACCCATTAGTTATCATTTATTGACTGATCAATCAACCAATCAATAACCAACCAATCGTCCATTTCAATACCATCACAGAGAGACAGAGAGAGATGTAGAGAGAGAGAGAGAGAGATGCAGTAGAGAGAGAGAGACAGAGAGAGAGAGAAAGAGAAAGAGAAAGAAAGACATCATACCAGTTATCGTTGTCTCTGTCGTAGGTGCTGAACATCATTCCATTGTGTATGGTCATGGTCCGGTTCTCTCCAAACAGCTCCGTAGCCCCTTCCAGCATCACGTTGCCGGCCGTACCAGAGTACCCGCTGATCGCCATCACATACCGACGCCCGCCTACACAAACATGGTTTTTTATTTACGTCTGTCTGTCTGTCTGCCTGCCTGCCTGCCTGCCTGCCTGCCTGTCTGTCTGTCTGTCTGTCTGTCTGTCTGTCTGTCTGTCTGTCTGTCTGTCTGTTCGTCTGTCTGTCTGTCTGCCTGTCTGCCTGTCTGCCTGCCTGTCTGTCTGTCTGTCTGTCTGTCTGTCTGTCTGTCTGTCTGTCTGTCTGTCTGTCTGTCTGTCTGTCTGCCTGGCTGTCTGTCTGTCTGTCTGCCTGTCTGTCTGTCCATCCAACTGTATAGTAAGGTACTGTTACAGTTGAAGTCGGAAGTTTACATACACCTCAGCGAAATACATTTATACTCAGTTTTCACAATTCCTGACATTTAATTCTAGTACAAATTCCCTGTCTAACGTCAGTTAGATCACCACGTTATTTTAAGAATGTGAAATGTCAGAGTAATAGTAGAGAGAATGATTTATTTCAGCTTTATTTCTTTCATCACATTCCCAGTGGGTCAGAAGTTTACATTCACTCAATTAGTATTTGGTAGCATTGCCTTTCAAATTGTTTAACTTGGGTAAAACGTTTCAGGTAGCCTTCCCACAAGCTTCCCACAATAAGTTGGGTGAATTTTGGCCCATTCCTCCAGTCAGAGCTGGTGTAACTGAGTCAGGTTTGTAGGCCTCCTTGCTCTCACACACACTTTCAGTTCTGCCCACATTATTTTATAGGGGGTTGAGTTCAGGGCTTTGTGATGGCCACTCCAATACCTTGACATTGTTGTCCTTAAGCCATTTTGCCACAACTTTGAAGTATGCTTGAGTCATTGTCCATTTGGAAGACCCATTTGCTACCAAGCTTTAACTTCCTGACTGATGTCTTGAAATGTTGCTTCAATATATCCACATAATTTTCTTCCCTCATGATGCCATCTATTTTGTGAAGTGCACCAGTCCCTCCTGCAGCAAAGGACCCCCACTACATGATGATGCCACCCCTGTGCTTCACGGTTGGGATGGTGTTCTTCAGCTTGCAAGCCTCCCCCTTTTTCCTCCATGCACTATTGTAAAGTGACTGTTCCACTGGATGTCATAAGGTGAATGCACCTGTAAGTCGCTCTGGATAAGAGCGTCTGCTAAATGACTTAAATGTAATGTAAATGCAAACATAACGATGGTCATTATGGCCAAAAGGTTCTATTTTGTTTCATCAGACCAGAAAACATTTCTCCAAAAAGTGCGATATTTGTCCCCATGTGCAGTTGCAAACTGTAGCCTGGCATTTTTATGGCAGTGTTGGAGCAGTGGCTTCTTCCTTGCTGAGCGGCCTTTCAGGTTATGTGGATATAGCAGTGGCTTCTTCCTTGCTGAGCGGCCTTCAGGTTATGTGGATATAGCAGTGGCTTCTTCCTTGCTGACGGCCTTTCAGGTTATGTGGATATAGCAGTGGCTTCTTCCTTGCTGAGCGGCCTTTCAGGTTATGTGATATAGCAGTGGCTTCTTCCTTGCTGAGCGGCCTTCAGGTTATGTGGATATAGCAGTGGCTTCTTCCTTGCTGAGCGGCCTTTCAGGTTATGTGGATAGAGGACTCGTTTTACTGTGGATATAGATACTTTGTACTGGTTTCCTCCAGCATCTTCACAAGTTCATTTGCTGTTGTTCTGGGGTTGATTTGCACTTTTCGCACCAAAGTACGTTAATCTCTAGGAGACAGAACGCGACTCCTTCCTGAGAGGTATGATGGCTGTGTGGTCCCATGGTGTTTATACTTGCGTACTATTGTTTGTACAGATGAACATGGTACCTTCAGGTGTTTGGAAATTGCTCCCAAGGATGAACCAGACTTGTGGAGGTCTACAATTATTTTTCTGAGGTCTTGGCTGATTTCTTTTGATTTTCCCATGATGTCAAGCAAAGAGGCAGTGAGTTTGAAGGTAGGCCTTGAAATACATCCACAGGTACACCTCCAATTGACTCAAATGATGTCAATTAGCCTATCAGAAGCTTCTTAAAGCCATGACATCATCTTCTAGAATTTTCCAAGCTGTTTAAAGGCAGTCAACTTAGTGTATGTAGACTTCTGAATCTACTGAATTGGTGATACAGTGAATTATATGAAATAATCTGTCTGTAAACAATTGTTAGAAAATGACTTGTGTCATGCACAAAGTAGATGTCCTAACCGACTTGCCAAAACTATAGTTTGCTGACGAGATATTTGGGAAGTGGTTGAAAACACGTTTAATGACTCCGACTCAAGT